>NW_027196103.1:0-108537 GCF_038502225.1 Cherax quadricarinatus | reverse complement strand
GGTCATCCTTCAGACGTGGCAGAGCGACTTTCTGCGGACATGAGCTTCATTAAGGTCAAGTTTTTGCCTCCTACTACCACTCCTCTCCTGCAGCCCATGGACCAGCAGGTCATTTCCAACTTCAAGAAACTGTACACAAAAGCTATGTTTCAGAAGTGCTTTGTAGTGACCACAGAAACTCAACTGACTCTAAAAGAGTTTTGGAAGGATCACTTTAATATCCTCAGTTGTATCAACCTTATAGGTAAGGCTTGGGAGGAAGTAACTAAGAGGACCTTGAACTCTGCTTGGAAACAACTGTGGCCAGAATGTGTAGACAAAAGGGATTTTGAAGGGTTTGAGGCTAACCCTGAGAATCCTATGCCAGTTGAGGAATCCATTGTGGCATTGGGGAAGTCCTTGGGGTTGGAGGTTAGTGGGGAGGATGTGGAAGAGTTGGTGGAGGAGGACAGTGACGAACTAACCACTGATGAGCTGCTAGATCATCTTCAACAGCAAGAGGCCAGACCTGAGGAAACTGATTCAGAGGAGGGGAGAGAGAAATTGAAGTTGCCTACTTCAAAGATTAAGGAAATGTGTGCAAAGTGGCTTGAAGTGCAAACCTTTTTTGATGAAAATCACCCTGACACAGCTACTGCAAGCCGTGTTGGCAACCTGTACACTGACAATGTTGTGAACCACTTTAGGAAAGTCATAAAGGAACGAGAGGTACAGGCCTCTATGGACAGATATGTTGTGCGACAGAAGTCCAGTGACTCTCAAGCTGGTCCTATTGGCATTAAAAGAAGAAGGGAAGTAATCCCGGAAAAAGACTTGCTACCTCAAGTCCTAATGGAAGGGGATAACCCTTCTAAACAGTAACAACCTTGACACTCTCCCCTCCTCCCATCCCATCAATCATTACCAGATCTTCATTAAAGGTAAGTGTCAATTATTCTCTTGTTATTAATGTATTGTTATTGTAATTATTTTATTGCATTAAGTTTAATATTTCATGTGGTAATTTTTTTTTTCATACTTTTGGGTGTCTTGCACGGATTAATTTGATTTCCATTATTTCTTATGGGGAAAATTAATTCGACTTTCGATATTTTCGACATTCGATAGCTCTCAGAAACGGATTAGTATTGAATGTCGAGGGTCCACTGTGTGTGTGTGTATATATATATATATATATATATATATATATATTATATATATATACATACATACAGGTCTCCCTCAACATTCACGTTTTCAACTTTTGCGGGCTTCATACATTCGCGAATTCCCAACCGCCAAATTCCCAGCCTCCAAATCATTTTTAAGTTTACCGCCATGAGTCCTTACTACCCTCCCTCCGACCCCCGCAACTGGCAGCCAGCCCTCCCACCACTGTGGTGAGTGTTTTGTTTGTTCATTATTTGCTATTAAACTACAGTATAAATAATGTAAACCCATTCATGACTGCATATTGGAATGGCTATTTGGACAGGTATTGGACGGTGACATCATGTGTTTACTCTTGAACACAGCAAAGAATCAAACATTTCTGCTACTGCTAATAATAATAATAATAATAATAATAATAATAATAATAATAAATACGATAGAATTGAAGAAGGAAATTGTACAAAAATACGAGGGTTGAAGCAGTGGTGGAGGAAGTGGTTGACGCATCGTCAGTGTGGCTTTGTTTATGCTGGAGTGAGTATTAGTCTCCCTGCTCTTCCAAACATTTCACAATAATTCATTGTGTTTGGTGCTTGTAGACTGAGTTAGACTGGAGTGGTTGAGGCAGTGGTAGAGGCAGTGATAGAGGCAGTGGTAGAGGCAGTGATAGAGGCAGTGGTAGAGGCAGTGATAGAGGCAGTGGTAGAGGCAGTGATAGAGGCAGTGGTAGAGGCAGTGATAGAGGCAGTGGTAGAGGCAGTGATAGAGGCAGTGATAGAGGCAGTGATAGAGGCAGTGGTAGAGGCAGTGGTAGAGGCAGTGATAGAGGCAGTGGTAGAGGCAGTGATAGAGGCAGTGGTAGAGGCAGTGATAGAGGCAGTGGTAGAGGCAGTGATAGAGGCAGTGGTAGAGGCAGTGATAGAGGCAGTGGTAGAGGCAGTGATAGAGGCAGTGGTAGAGGCAGTGATAGAGGCAGTGGTAGAGGCAGTGGTAGAGGCAGTGATAGAGGCAGTGGTAGAGGCAGACAGAGGCAGTGGTAGAGGCAGTGATAGAGGCAGTGATAGAGGCAGTGGTAGAGGCAGTGATAGAGGCAGTGGTAGAGGCAGTGGTAGAGGCAGTGGTAGAGGCAGTGATAGAGGCAGTGGTAGAGGCAGTGGTAGAGGCAGTGGTAGAGGCAGTGATAGAGGCAGTGATAGAGGCAGTGGTAGAGGCAGTTATAGAGGCAGTGATAGAGGCAGTGGTAGAGGCAGTTATAGAGGCAGTGGTAGAGGCAGTGATAGAGGCAGTGATAGAGGCAGTGGTAGAGGCAGTGGTAGAGGCTGTGATAGAGGCAGTGGTGGAGGCAGTTATAGAGGCAGTGGTAGAGGCAGTGGTAGAGGCAGTGATAGAGGCAGTGGTAGAGGCAGTTATAGAGGCAGTGGTAGAGGCAGTGCCTCTATAACTGTCTCTACCACTGCCTCAACCACTCCAGTCTAACTCAGTCTACAAGCACCAAACACAATGAATTATTGTGAAATGTTTGGAAGAGCACGGAGACTAATACTCACTCCAGCATAAACAAAGCCACACTGACGATGCGTCAACCACTTCCTCCACCACTGCTTCAGCCCTCGTATTTTTGTACAATTTCCTTCTTCAATTCTATCGTATTTATTATTATTATTATTATTATTATTATTATATTATTATTATTATTATTATTATTATTATTATTATTATATTATTATTATATTATTATTAATATTATTATTATATCATTATTATTATTATTATATTATTATTATTATTATTATTATTATTATTATTATTATTATTATTATTATTATTATTATTATATTATTATTATATTATTATTATTATTATTATTATTATTATTATTAGCAGTAGCAGAAATGTTTGATTCTTTGCTGTGTTCAAGAGTAAACACATGATGTCACCGTCCAATACCTGTCCAAATAGCCATTCCAATATGCAGTCATGGATAGGTTTACATTATTTATACTGTAGTTTAATAGCAAATAATGAACAAACAAAACACTCACCACAGTGGTGGGAGGGCTGGCTGCCAGTTGTGGGGGTCGGAGGGAGGGTAGTGGGGACTCGCATTGGTTGAGGCAGTGGTATTTAACCCTTTGAGGGTCGACAGGCCCTCTCCGAAACTCGTTCTCAGGGTCGGCCAAATTTTAAAAAAAAAAAAATTATTTTCTCTTATGAAAAGATAGAGAATCTTTTCCCGATCATAAAGACACCAAAAGTTTGAAATTTGATAGAAAACTTACGGAATTATGCTCTCGCAAAGTTAGCGGTCTCGGCGATGTTTACGCATCGGCGATTTTGCCCACTTTGAGCCCCATTTTCGGCCAATTTCACTGTACTAGTTGACAACAAACATGAATATTTCGCTAGAACTCCATTTTTTCTATCGAATGGGTGCAAGAAACCACTCATTTATGAAATTCAACTATCCAGTACAGTGGTCAGAATTTAGCAATTTTGCCAATTTCACACAAATTTCAAAAGATGCCAATTTCCGAATAGGGTCCAGAATAAACAAGAAAGACATTCCTGGCACTAAAATGACATTTCCTCTAGTCATTAGTCACGTCTCAAGGCCTCTCTTATATTCTTTTGCTTTCCACTTTGAATTTTTATTCTCACAAAAAATATAAGATTTACTGTTATGCAGACTACTGTATTAGTGTAAAAAATGGTATAAATATTATTGGTGCACTTGTGAAAGAATATTAGACTCACCAGTTGACGTGTATTGCACGCTTGGCACGATTTGTTTACTTTTGAAGTTTGGTAAAAATCGAACATTTCTGCTACTTTGAGCTCAATTTCAAGGCACCTTTCTTTGTAAAACCAGTCAAAATCATCTCAATTTCTGTAATATGTCTTCCATTCTATAAAATGAGACCAAGAAAACTAGAATACAACAATAAATACCATACGAAAATACACTGCAAAGTCGCTGATTTATTAAAAAAAATGGTCAAAGTTTTTTTTTTCTCATTATGCACTGTGTGCTGCAGGATTTTTTTTAGACTGTGCACACTGACCACATAGACCCATTCTTTCATATGAAGGCCTACCAGCTTTCTCCCACTAGATTTGAGGCCGCTAGAATTTATGAGTACTAGTACGTCAAAAACCCCTACGCGTAAGACGTACTAGTACGACGAAAACCCTCAAAGGGTTAATAACATACATGTTATTAAGGCATAACATATGTATTTAGTACAATTTACAACGTTTTCATGTACTTTATGATTGTTCATGGTTGGACAAGTTAAGGAAGCAGCATTGTATTATATTTCCCTACAATATATTGGGGCACCAAACATTCACGGTTTTTCAACATTCTCGAGGCTCTTGATCCCTTAACCCTCACGAATGTTGAGGGAGACCTGTATGTATATATGTATATATATATATATATATATATATATATATATATATATATATATATATATATATATATATATATATATATATATATATATAATATATATATACAGGAGGGCCCCACTTATATGGCAGGTTAGGTTCCAGGCTACCGCCGTAAAGCGGAAACCGCCGTAAAGTGGAACACCCTTTTTTTCCACTTATAAATGCATACAAACACTAGATAACAAGTTTACACTAACATATATTATGTTAACAATAGAACCAGGCATCAAAAAACAATAAAAAAAGTACAATACACACATAGTGCACTCATTACTTACCTTAAAATATTTATAGTCTTAATCTAGGGTGAGACAAGTAGTATTTATTGTAAGAAATCAAGTGTGGTATGTATGGTAATAGCCAGGCTACCTTACCAGGCCACCCCACCCACACATACTATTCTATGATATTTAAGCATCCCAGAGCGATAAAATGTATATACGCCCACAGGATGGGTATGGGGTGCATAATAAACATATTAAACTAACTACAGTTCACTCATTACTTACCTTAAAATATTTGTAGTCTTAATGTAGGGTCAGGAGTAAGTAAATGAGATAAAACGAATAAATGAGAGAGAGAAAGAATGAGTACATGAGAGGGGACAGGCGCAGAGTTATGTAAACAAACCAGGCGAACGTAAGTTTTGTAAACAAACGAAGTGTACACATCTGGTTTGTGTACAAGTTACATTGTGTACAGGTTGTCTCTACAATGATACGGTAGAATTAATAAAGAAGAACACTCCCATTCTCATGTAACATCATTTTGAGAAGAAATGAAGCTCTGAGTAAAGGCAATGGAAATAAGTCACACTGACTTTTTTGGGTTATCCTAGGTTCTCTACACGTATGTTGTTATGTATGATAATCTATGTAACTGTATTTGTGTATACCTGAATAAACTTACTTACATACATACGAAAGGAATAATTTTCTACAGTTACCCCCAGTAACACATTTTCTCTTATGTTAGATTAGAGAAAATGTTATTCTTGCCGTCACTTGTACAAGTTATGTGGCTCCCACATCTTATATTTATGTTTATTTATTCTATTGTGGGGTGTATTTATCATCTTTTTATGTTATGTATCGTGTTTATTATATAATTTTGAAAAAAAATATCATGGATGGATTAATGAAAATGTGTATATTAACGTAATATACGACATTTAATGAGACTCGGTGAGTATTGTTATTATTATTATTATTTCTAATATGGCGTCACTTGTGCAAGTCGTCTGCTACCACATCTCACATTTATGTTTATTTATTCTACTGTGGGGTGTATTTATCTTATTTATATGTTATGCATCATGTTTATTATATAATTTTGAAAAAAATATCATGGATGGATTAATGAAAATGTGTATATTAACGTAATATATGACATTTAAATGACTCGATGATTATTATTATCATTACTAATATGATGTCTGGAGACATAAGACACTTACCAATTTTAATGTGTACCTGCATGCCAGCACAGTATGTAAGTTTATTTAGGTACAGGTATACATAAGTATAATTATCAGAGTATATATAAAATATGAAATAACTTTTAAAAACATTTGAAATTTTGGAGTTTCCAGACAAAATGGAGAGACTTAGTGCTTACTGAGCTCATGGAGAATGTAAACAAACAGGGTGGGGCACGGTGACCGTATTAGAAAGTCAGGTGGGGGGAGCCGTATAGCGAGTTTTGGTCATAATTTGAAATGTCCGTATTAGCGGAACGCCGTAAAGTGAAACGCCGTAAAGTGGGGCCTTCCTGTATATATATATATATATATATATAAACTACTTTATAGAAAGCCCATTATTATGCAATGCATTTCAGGCAGCCTTGACCCTTTTAGGGTCCAGACCTCAAATCTGAAAATTCCCCACAGGGTCCAAGAATTTAACCCCTAAATTGTCCAAATGTATATATACGTTCTTACCACTAGCGCCTCGAATATACTATATATATACATTTTATTTTTCATTCCTTCAAAATTGGCGTCATAGGCCTGAGTCGCCTAGACATGAGAGAATGGGTCTGCACACTCAGTGTGTGCTGTATGAAAAAAATCGGGGACACCTGGGTACCACATGGTAGGACCAGTTCAGCTCCATCTTGGGTCAACATCATGGTACATCCTCTTGATTCACTCACGCCTCGTCGTATTAACACTACTATTCAAAGAAAGTGATATAGAATGTGAGTTTAGTGAATATGACACCAGTGGGGCCACTAATACAGTGGACCCCCGGTTAACGATATTTTTTTCATTCCAGAAGTATGTTCAGATGCCAGTACTGACCGAATTTGTTCCCATAAGGAATATTGTGAAGTAGATTAGTCCATTTCAGACCCTCAAACATACACGTACAAACGCACTTACATAAATACACTTACATAATTGGTCGCATTGGGAGGTGATTGTTATGCGGGGGTCCACTGTATTCAAGGAATTAGTGAAAATACAGTGGACCCCTGAGTTTCATGATTAATCCATTCCAGAGAGTCTGCCGAATGACGAAATTGCCGAATGGCGAAATCATTTTCTCCATAAGAAATAATGGAAATAAAATTACTCCGTTCCAGACACCCAAAAATATTAAAAAAAAAAAAAATTCAAATTAAATAAAGATTTACGTACAGAAAACAATGAGAAATCAAGTACATACATAAAATAATAATAACATTACACATACCTTTACTGAAGACTTCTGGGTGGATGGAAGACAGGAGGAGGGGATAGGAGGAAGGTGTACACTGTTGTTTGGAAGGGAAATCCCCTTCCATAAAAACTTCAGGTACCCAGTCCTTATCTGGGGTTGCTTCCCTTCTTTGTTTTTTAATGACACTGGGAACAACTTGAGAGTCACTGGACCCCTGTCGCACAAAATATCTGTCCAGAGAGCTCTGTTTCTGGCGTTTCTTTAAGATTTGTCTGAATTGGGACACAACACTGTCATTGTACATGTTGCCAACATGGCCTGCAACAGCTTTGTCAGGCTGAAGTTCATCCATAACTGATTGCACTTCAGTCCACTTTGCACGAATGTCCTTAATCTTTGAAGAAGGCATCTTCCTCCATCTCTCTTCCTCCTCGTCCTCTGCAGCAATTTCCTGAGCTGTGGTCTCTTGCTGTTGCAGATGAAGCTCTGCAGTGGTTAGCTTTTCATCGTGATCCTCCACCAACTCTTCCACATCCTCGAAATTCGCATCCAACCCCATGGAATTCCCCAGTGACACACTACTTTCCACAACTGGCATAGGCTCCCTAGGGTCAGCCCCAAACCCTTCAAAACCCCTCTCTTGTACACATTGTGGCCACAATTTTCTCTAAGCAGAATTCAAGGTCCTATTAGTCACTCCCTCCCAAGCCTTACCTATAAGGTTTGTGCAACTGAGGATCCTAAAGTGATCTTTCCAAAATTCTCTTAGGGTCAATTCAGTGTCTGAGGTCACTTCAAAGCACTTTTGAAACACTTCTTTGGTGTACAGTTTTTTGAAATTTGAAATGACCTGCTGGTCCATGGGCTGGAAGAGAGGAGAGGAGTGGTATTAGGAGGCAAAAACTTCACTTTTATGAAGCTCAACTCCCCTGCAATTCGCTCTGGCAAGTCTGAAGGATGAGCAGGAGCATTGTCTAATACCAGGAGGCACCTGAGGTCCAATTTATTTTCCAGGAGGTAATTTTTCACAGTGGGGCCAAACACATGATAGAACCAATCATAGAAAATGTCCCTAGTGACCCATGCCTTACTGTTTGCCCTCCACATCACACACAAATTAGCCTTGATGACACTGTTTTTCTTGAACACTCTGGGATTTTCAGAGTGATACATGAGTAGAGGCTTCACTTTGCAATCCCCACTAGCATTACAACAAAACATTAAAGTTAGCCTTTCATAGGCTTGTGTCCTGGCAGTGCTTTTTCCTCCTGTGTAATGTAGTTCCTGTTTGGCATTTTCTTCCAAAACAGGCCTGTTTTGTCACAATTAAACACTTGTCGGGGTTTTAATTTTTCAATGTCTGTGTACTCCTTGAATTCCTGCACATATTTTTCAGCCGGTTTTTTGTCACAACTGGCAGCCTCACCATGCCTTATCACACTGTATATGCCACTACAATTCTTAAATCTCTCAAACCAACCTTTGCTGGCCTTAACCCTTAACCCTTTGACTGTTTTCGACGTATAAATACGTCTTACGAGCCAATGTTTCTGACGAATATATACTCAATAATTCTAGCGGCTTCAAATCAAGCGGGAGAAAGCTGGTAGGCCCACATGTGAGAGAATGGGTCTGTGTGGTCAGTGTGCACCACATAAAAAAAATCCTGCAGCACACATTGCGTAATGAGAAAAAAAAAAACTGATCGTTTTTTTGGAATAAAACGCCAACTTTGAGGTGTATTTTCGTATAGTATTTATCGTTGTATTCGCGTTTTCATGGTCTTAGGTGATAAAATGGGAAACATATTACAGAAATAGAGATGATTTTCATTACTTTGATGAAAACGACCTTGAAACTGAGCTCAAAGTAGCGGAAATGTTCGATTTTTACCAATGTTCAGGAGTAAATAAATCACACCACACGTCCAATACACGTCAACTGGGGAGTCTAATATTCTTTCACTAGTGCACTGATATTATTTATACCATTTTTACAATAATGCAGTAGTCTGCATAACAGTAAATTTTGTATTTTTTTGTATGAATAAAAAATCAAAATAGAAAGCAATAATAATATAAGAGGGGCCTAGAGATGTGACTAATGAACAGAGCATATGTTATTTTAGTGCCACGAATGTCTACCTTGTTTATTCTGGACCCTATTTTGAAATTGGCATCTTTTTTAGTTTGCATGAAATTGGCCAAATTGCCAATTTCTGACCACCATATTGGGTACTCCAAATTAGTAAATGGGAGGTTTCTTGTACTCAGCTGATAGATAAAATGGAGTTCTAAAGAAATAGCTATGAGTTTGGTCAACTGGAAGAATGGAATTGGCTGAAAATAGGGCTCAAAGTCGGAAAAATTGCCAATACGCATATGTCGCCGAGACCACTAACTTCGCGGGAGCATAATTCCATGAGTTTTCGATCAAATCTCGAACTTTTGGTGTCATTACCATCGGGAAAAGATTCTCTATCATTTCATAAGAAAAAATAATTTTTTTTTTTTTTTTTTTCAAAAAATGAGCGACATAGAATGACAGTTTCAGAAAGGGGCCCGAAACAGTCAAAGGGTTAAACTGTCCAAACATAGATCTATGTTCACGTGGGTAGCACTCTGACCTTTATTTTCTCCATTTGAAAGCATGTAAAAAAACGTAGATCTATGTTTGGAGCGCTACGCACATCAACGTAGGTTAAATTCACTAACATCACCACTAGTTGCAGGCATTTTTTAATTAAATCATCATGCAACTGCTTTGCCTTTTCACATATTGACTGAGAAACACTATCTCCTGATAATTATTTTTCGTTCATCCACACCAACAACAGTCTCTCCGCATCTTCGAGTATTTGCAATCTCTGTTTTGAAAACATACTTGCACCTTTAACAACAACAGCTTCCTTGATTGCCTTTCTGTTGGAGAAGATAGTAGCGATGCTTGATTGGGGTTTGTTATACGACCTGGCCAGCTCGGAGGCACGCACTCCACTTTCGTACTTTGTTCAATTCCATAGTAATTTCTTTAATTCCATAGTAATTCTCACCCTTTTTACCACAGGGTTGGCACTAGAAGCTTTCTTGGGGCCCATGGTGGCTTATTTAGCAGTTACAAGCACTAAAAACAATGGAATGATACAAAATGGAACTGTCCGCAGAGGCTTGTAAACAATGGCACACTAGCTGAAGGCAGGGCAGCTGAGGTGCGCTCAGGCTGGATGGACAGGCAGATGCGTTCAAGACGAATGTCCTTACCCGAGTTTTCCATTGCTGGTCGAGCCAGTATTTTTACGCAAAAACGCATCGTTGCCCGATTTTATCGTTAGTTGATGCCATTGTTGGTCAAGGGTCCACTGTATTCAGGGCACTGGGCGAGAGAACGTATATATATATATGTTTGGACCATTTAGGGGTTAAAAAAAATTATTATTATTATTATGAAATGGTAGAGAATCTTTTTCTGAAGGTAATAACACAAAAAGTGCGATAAAGTTTAACGAAATTGCGCTATCGCGAATTTTGCCGTGTCAGCAATATTTATGCATTGGCGATTTTGCCCAGTTTGAGTCTTATTTTCGGCCACTTACATTGTTCCATTAGACCTAATTCTTAGCTGTTTTGCTAGTATGTGTTTCATTTTATCTATTGAGCACAAGAAATTGCTCAGTCAACTATTTTAATTACCCAGTAAAGTGATCAGGAATTAGTAATTTGGCCAATTCCACACGAAGTTCAAAATATTCTAATCTCAAAATAGGGTACAGAATAAACAGTGTAGGCATTTCTGGCACTAAAATAACATTTCCTCTGTTTATTAGTTATGTTTCCAGGCTTTACAGACGAATTCCATTTTGACTTTTTATTCACATTAAGAATTTTTATTCACACCAAGAAATAGAAGATTTACTGATGTGTATTGGACGTGTGATGTGATTTGTTTACTCTTGAACATCGGCCAAAATTGAACATTTCTGCTACTTTGAGCTTAATTTCAGCTATTTTCAGTACTAAAACTAATCAAAATCATCTCTATTACTGTAACTATCCTCCATTCTGTCAAATGAGACCAAGAAACCACAAATACAACTGTAAAAACCATACTAAAATATACCACAGTCACTGTTTTAATTCACAAACACGGTCATTTTTTTCTCATTATGCACTTCGTGCTGCAGGATTGGTTTTATATGGTGCACCCTTACCACATAGATGAATTCTCTCATATCTAGGCCCAAATTTACCACTCACAGCTTATCTGAGTGAGCTGAGCTCATGACGTAGTACAGGTTGGCCATCACTAATCAGGCAATCAGTTATCTGGTTCCATCAGTAATCCAACACTAATTTTGGCTAGCATAATTTCAGATTTCATCATTATACTGACTCAGAAATTGTACAGATGGTTGTGAATTTACAGCAGCAGGCCAGTGGAGGAGAAAGCAGTGATGAAAATGAGGAAGATGTAGCAGAAAGAGTCTCTCTTGATAGGTTAATTAAGTGTATTCTAACCTAACCACTCTGTAATCCAGCAAACTCACCAATCTGGCACACTACAGGTGCCAATGATGCTGGATAAGTGTGACTGACCTGTACTACAACTTGGACCTTGACTTCAAAGTCGTAAAACTCCAGGATGGACCCTCGATGGGTTCAAACTAAATTACGATTACTAGTACATGAGAATAAGAATACAAATGCTCCTTGACTAATGATGGTTCAACTTAGGATATTTTGACTTTACAATGGTGCAAAAGTAATTACTTTGAAGATGAAGGCTGCAAGTACAGGAGGCTCCTACTTTACAATGGTGCAAAAGTAATTACTTTGAAGATGACGGCTGCAAGTACAGGAGGCTCCTACTTTACAATGGTGCTAAAGTAATTACTTTGAAGATGACGGCTGCAAGTACAGGAGGCTCCTACTTTACAATGGTGCAAAAGTAATTACTTTGAAGATGACGGCTGCAAGTACAGGAGGCTCCTACTTTACAATGGTGCAAAAGCAATTACTTTGAAGATGAGGGCTGCAAGTACAGGAGGCTCCTACTTTACAATGGTGCAAAAGTAATTACTTTGAAGATGACGGCTGCAAGTACAGGAGGCTCCTACTTTACAATGGTGCTAAAGTAATTACTTTGAAGATGACGGCTGCAAGTACAGGAGGCTCCTACTTTACAATGGTGCTAAAGTAATTACTTTGAAGATGACGGCTGCAAGTACAGGAGGCTCCTACTTTACAATGGTGCAAAAGTAATTACTTTGAAGATGAGGGCTGCAAGTACAGGAGGCTCCTACTTTACAATGGTGCAAAAGTAATTACTTTGAAGATGAGGGCTGCAAGTACAGGAGGCTCCTACTTTACAATGGTGCAAAAGCAATTACTTTGAAGATGATGGCTGCAAGTACAGGAGGCTCCTACTTTACAATGGTGCAAAAGCAATTACTTTGAAGATGACGGCTGCAAGTACAGGAGGCTCCTACTTTACAATGGTGCAAAAGCAATTACTTTGAAGATGACGGCTGCAAGTACAGGAGGCTCCTACTTTACAATGGTGCAAAAGCAATTACTTTGAAGATGACGGCTGCAAGTACAGGAGGCTCCTACTTTACAATGGTGCAAAAGCAATTACTTTGAAGATGACGGCTGCAAGTACAGGAGGCTCCTACTTTACAATGGTGCAAAAGCAATTACTTTGAAGATGACGGCTGCAAGTACAGGAGGCTCCTACTTTACAATGGTGCAAAAGCAATTACTTTGAAGATGACGGCTGCAAGTACAGGAGGCTCCTACTTTACAATGGTGCAAAAGCAATTACTTTGAAGATGACGGCTGCAAGTACAGGAGGCTCCTACTTTACAGCGCTTCACTTTACACTGTTTCTCTAATACAACGCTTTTATACCCATTGTTCATTTATACAGTCTTCCTACAATAAATATATTTACCACTCACTATAAGCCAAGGACGAAAATATTTTTAGGTAAGCAATGTGTGTGTACTGTATATGCTTAATATATGAAAGTGTAAACATGTTATCAGTGTTTTATATGTAATTGAAAATGAAAAAAGAAGGCTATGTTTCACTTGACAGTGATTTTTCACTTTACAGCAGAAGCCTGGAACCTGCTGTATAAGTGGGGCCCTCCTGTATTTAACTTGTATTAATACAGCAGAAGCCTGGAACCTAACCTGCTGTATAAGTGGGGCCCTCCTGTATTTAACTTGTATTAATACAGCAGAAGCCTGGAACCTAACCTGCTGTATAAGTGGGGCCCTCCTGTATTTAACTTGTATTAATACAGCAGAAGCCTGGAACCTAACCTGCTGTATAAGTGGGGCCCTCCTGTATTTAACTTGTATTAATACAGCAGAAGCCTGGAACCTAACCTGCTGTATAAGTGGGGCCCTCCTGTATTTAACTTGTATTAATACAGCAGAAGCCTGGAACCTAACCTGCTGTATAAGTGGGGCCCTCCTGTATTTAACTTGTATTAATACAGCAGAAGCCTGGAACCTAACCTGCTGTATAAGTGGGGCCCTCCTGTATTTAACTTGTATTAATACAGCAGAAGCCTGGAACCTAACCTGCTGTATAAGTGGGGCCCTCCTGTATTTAACTTGTATTAATACAGCAGAAGCCTGGAACCTAACCTGCTGTATAAGTGGGGCCCTCCTGTATTTAACTTGTATTAATACAGCAGAAGCCTGGAACCTAACCTGCTGTATAAGTGGGGCCCTCCTGTATTTAACTTGTATTAATACAGCAGAAGCCTGGAACCTAACCTGCTGTATAAGTGGGGCCCTCCTGTATTTAACTTGTATTAATACAGCAGAAGCCTGGAACCTAACCTGCTGTATAAGTGGGGCCCTCCTGTATTTAACTTGTATTAATACAGCAGAAGCCTGGAACCTAACCTGCTGTATAAGTGGGGCCCTCCTGTATTTAACTTGTATTAATACAGCAGAAGCCTGGAACCTAACCTGCTGTATAAGTGGGGCCCTCCTGTATTTAACTTGTATTAATACAGCAGAAGCCTGGAACCTAACCTGCTGTATAAGTGGGGCCCTCCTGTATTTAACTTGTATTAATACAGCAGAAGCCTGGAACCTAACCTGCTGTATAAGTGGGGCCCTCCTGTATTTAACTTGTATTAATACAGCAGAAGCCTGGAACCTAACCTGCTGTATAAGTGGGGCCCTCCTGTATTTAACTTGTATTAATACAGCAGAAGCCTGGAACCTAACCTGCTGTATAAGTGGGGCCCTCCTGTATTTAACTTGTATTAATACAGCAGAAGCCTGGAACCTAACCTGCTGTATAAGTGGGGCCCTCCTGTATTTAACTTGTATTAATACAGCAGAAGCCTGGAACCTGCTGTATAAGTGGGGCCCTCCTGTATTTAACTTGTATTAATACAGCAGAAGCCTGGAACCTGCTGTATAAGTGGGGCCCTCCTGTATTTAACTTGTATTAATACAGCAGAAGCCTGGAACCTAACCTGCTGTATAAGTGGGGCCCTCCTGTATTTAACTTGTATTAATACAGCAGAAGCCTGGAACCTAACCTGCTGTATAAGTGGGGCCCTCCTGTATTTAACTTGTATTAATACAGCAGAAGCCTGGAACCTAACCTGCTGTATAAGTGGGGCCCTCCTGTATTTAACTTGTATTAATACAGCAGAAGCCTGGAACCTAACCTGCTGTATAAGTGGGGCCCTCCTGTATTTAACTTGTATTAATACAGCAGAAGCCTGGAACCTAACCTGCTGTATAAGTGGGGCCCTCCTGTATTTAACTTGTATTAATACAGCAGAAGCCTGGAACCTAACCTGCTGTATAAGTGGGGCCCTCCTGTATTTAACTTGTATTAATACAGCAGAAGCCTGGAACCTAACCTGCTGTATAAGTGGGGCCCTCCTGTATTTAACTTGTATTAATACAGCAGAAGCCTGGAACCTAACCTGCTGTATAAGTGGGGCCCTCCTGTATTTAACTTGTATTAATACAGCAGAAGCCTGGAACCTAACCTGCTGTATAAGTGGGGCCCTCCTGTATTTAACTTGTATTAATACAGCAGAAGCCTGGAACCTAACCTGCTGTATAAGTGGGGCCCTCCTGTATTTAACTTGTATTAATACAGCAGAAGCCTGGAACCTAACCTGCTGTATAAGTGGGGCCCTCCTGTATTTAACTTGTATTAATACAGCAGAAGCCTGGAACCTGCTGTATAAGTGGGGCCCTCCTGTATTTAACTTGTATTAATACAGCAGAAGCCTGGAACCTGCTGTATAAGTGGGGCCCTCCTGTATTTAACTTGTATTAATACAGCAGAAGCCTGGAACCTGCTGTATAAGTGGGGCCCTCCTGTATTTAACTTGTATTAATACAGCAGAAGCCTGGAACCTGCTGTATAAGTGGGGCCCTCCTGTATTTAACTTGTATTAATACAGCAGAAGCCTGGAACCTGCTGTATAAGTGGGGCCCTCCTGTATTTAACTTGTATTAATACAGCAGAAGCCTGGAACCTGCTGTATAAGTGGGGCCCTCCTGTATTTAACTTGTATTAATACAGCAGAAGCCTGGAACCTGCTGTATAAGTGGGGCCCTCCTGTATTTAACTTGTATTAATACAGCAGAAGCCTGGAACCTGCTGTATAAGTGGGGCCCTCCTGTATTTAACTTGTATTAATACAGCAGAAGCCTGGAACCTGCTGTATAAGTGGGGCCCTCCTGTATTTAACTTGTATTAATACAGCAGAAGCCTGGAACCTGCTGTATAAGTGGGGCCCTCCTGTATTTAACTTGTATTAATACAGCAGAAGCCTGGAACCTGCTGTATAAGTGGGGCCCTCCTGTATTTAACTTGTATTAATACAGCAGAAGCCTGGAACCTGCTGTATAAGTGGGGCCCTCCTGTATTTAACTTGTATTAATACAGCAGAAGCCTGGAACCTGCTGTATAAGTGGGGCCCTCCTGTATTTAACTTGTATTAATACAGCAGAAGCCTGGAACCTGCTGTATAAGTGGGGCCCTCCTGTATTTAACTTGTATTAATACAGCAGAAGCCTGGAACCTGCTGTATAAGTGGGGCCCTCCTGTATTTAACTTGTATTAATACAGCAGAAGCCTGGAACCTGCTGTATAAGTGGGGCCCTCCTGTATTTAACTTGTATTAATACAGCAGAAGCCTGGAACCTGCTGTATAAGTGGGGCCCTCCTGTATTTAACTTGTATTAATACAGCAGAAGCCTGGAACCTGCTGTATAAGTGGGGCCCTCCTGTATTTAACTTGTATTAATACAGCAGAAGCCTGGAACCTGCTGTATAAGTGGGGCCCTCCTGTATTTAACTTGTATTAATACAGCAGAAGCCTGGAACCTGCTGTATAAGTGGGGCCCTCCTGTATTTAACTTGTATTAATACAGCAGAAGCCTGGAACCTGCTGTATAAGTGGGGCCCTCCTGTATTTAACTTGTATTAATACAGCAGAAGCCTGGAACCTGCTGTATAAGTGGGGCCCTCCTGTATTTAACTTGTATTAATACAGCAGAAGCCTGGAACCTGCTGTATAAGTGGGGCCCTCCTGTATTTAACTTGTATTAATACAGCAGAAGCCTGGAACCTGCTGTATAAGTGGGGCCCTCCTGTATTTAACTTGTATTAATACAGCAGAAGCCTGGAACCTGCTGTATAAGTGGGGCCCTCCTGTATTTAACTTGTATTAATACAGCAGAAGCCTGGAACCTAACCTGCTGTATAAGTGGGGCCCTCCTGTATTTAACTTGTATTAATACAGCAGAAGCCTGGAACCTAACCTGCTGTATAAGTGGGGCCCTCCTGTATTTAACTTGTATTAATACAGCAGAAGCCTGGAACCTAACCTGCTGTATAAGTGGGGCCCTCCTGTATTTAACTTGTATTAATACAGCAGAAGCCTGGAACCTAACCTGCTGTATAAGTGGGGCCCTCCTGTATTTAACTTGTATTAATACAGCAGAAGCCTGGAACCTAACCTGCTGTATAAGTGGGGCCCTCCTGTATTTAACTTGTATTAATACAGCAGAAGCCTGGAACCTAACCTGCTGTATAAGTGGGGCCCTCCTGTATTTAACTTGTATTAATACAGCAGAAGCCTGGAACCTAACCTGCTGTATAAGTGGGGCCCTCCTGTATTTAACTTGTATTAATACAGCAGAAGCCTGGAACCTAACCTGCTGTATAAGTGGGGCCCTCCTGTATTTAACTTGTATTAATACAGCAGAAGCCTGGAACCTAACCTGCTGTATAAGTGGGGCCCTCCTGTATTTAACTTGTATTAATACAGCAGAAGCCTGGAACCTAACCTGCTGTATAAGTGGGGCCCTCCTGTATTTAACTTGTATTAATACAGCAGAAGCCTGGAACCTAACCTGCTGTATAAGTGGGGCCCTCCTGTATTTAACTTGTATTAATACAGCAGAAGCCTGGAACCTAACCTGCTGTATAAGTGGGGCCCTCCTGTATTTAACTTGTATTAATACAGCAGAAGCCTGGAACCTAACCTGCTGTATAAGTGGGGCCCTCCTGTATTTAACTTGTATTAATACAGCAGAAGCCTGGAACCTAACCTGCTGTATAAGTGGGGCCCTCCTGTATTTAACTTGTATTAATACAGCAGAAGCCTGGAACCTAACCTGCTGTATAAGTGGGGCCCTCCTGTATTTAACTTGTATTAATACAGCAGAAGCCTGGAACCTAACCTGCTGTATAAGTGGGGCCCTCCTGTATTTAACTTGTATTAATACAGCAGAAGCCTGGAACCTAACCTGCTGTATAAGTGGGGCCCTCCTGTATTTAACTTGTATTAATACAGCAGAAGCCTGGAACCTAACCTGCTGTATAAGTGGGGCCCTCCTGTATTTAACTTGTATTAATACAGCAGAAGCCTGGAACCTAACCTGCTGTATAAGTGGGGCCCTCCTGTATTTAACTTGTATTAATACAGCAGAAGCCTGGAACCTAACCTGCTGTATAAGTGGGGCCCTCCTGTATTTAACTTGTATTAATACAGCAGAAGCCTGGAACCTAACCTGCTGTATAAGTGGGGCCCTCCTGTATTTAACTTGTATTAATACAGCAGAAGCCTGGAACCTAACCTGCTGTATAAGTGGGGCCCTCCTGTATTTAACTTGTATTAATACAGCAGAAGCCTGGAACCTAACCTGCTGTATAAGTGGGGCCCTCCTGTATTTAACTTGTATTAATACAGCAGAAGCCTGGAACCTAACCTGCTGTATAAGTGGGGCCCTCCTGTATTTAACTTGTATTAATACAGCAGAAGCCTGGAACCTAACCTGCTGTATAAGTGGGGCCCTCCTGTATTTAACTTGTATTAATACAGCAGAAGCCTGGAACCTAACCTGCTGTATAAGTGGGGCCCTCCTGTATTTAACTTGTATTAATACAGCAGAAGCCTGGAACCTAACCTGCTGTATAAGTGGGGCCCTCCTGTATTTAACTTGTATTAATACAGCAGAAGCCTGGAACCTAACCTGCTGTATAAGTGGGGCCCTCCTGTATTTAACTTGTATTAATACAGCAGAAGCCTGGAACCTAACCTGCTGTATAAGTGGGGCCCTCCTGTATTTAACTTGTATTAATACAGCAGAAGCCTGGAACCTAACCTGCTGTATAAGTGGGGCCCTCCTGTATTTAACTTGTATTAATACAGCAGAAGCCTGGAACCTAACCTGCTGTATAAGTGGGGCCCTCCTGTATTTAACTTGTATTAATACAGCAGAAGCCTGGAACCTAACCTGCTGTATAAGTGGGGCCCTCCTGTATTTAACTTGTATTAATACAGCAGAAGCCTGGAACCTAACCTGCTGTATAAGTGGGGCCCTCCTGTATTTAACTTGTATTAATACAGCAGAAGCCTGGAACCTAACCTGCTGTATAAGTGGGGCCCTCCTGTATTTAACTTGTATTAATACAGCAGAAGCCTGGAACCTAACCTGCTGTATAAGTGGGGCCCTCCTGTATTTAACTTGTATTAATACAGCAGAAGCCTGGAACCTAACCTGCTGTATAAGTGGGGCCCTCCTGTATTTAACTTGTATTAATACAGCAGAAGCCTGGAACCTAACCTGCTGTATAAGTGGGGCCCTCCTGTATTTAACTTGTATTAATACAGCAGAAGCCTGGAACCTAACCTGCTGTATAAGTGGGGCCCTCCTGTATTTAACTTGTATTAATACAGCAGAAGCCTGGAACCTAACCTGCTGTATAAGTGGGGCCCTCCTGTATTTAACTTGTATTAATACAGCAGAAGCCTGGAACCTAACCTGCTGTATAAGTGGGGCCCTCCTGTATTTAACTTGTATTAATACAGCAGAAGCCTGGAACCTAACCTGCTGTATAAGTGGGGCCCTCCTGTATTTAACTTGTATTAATTGATTTACTTTTCAGTACTGGTATTTACCTAGTTACAGTAACTATTTGTTTATTTACTTGTTCAGTGACATTTATATGCTTATTTATTTATTTATTTAACATGTATTCATATTTGATTTAAAATATTTTTGGATATCACATTGGAGGGAGGGAGTATGGAAGAAGTGAATGTTTTCAGATATTTGGGAGTTGACTTGTCAGTGGATGGGTTTATGAAGGATGAGGTTAACCATAGAATTGATGAAGAAAAAAAGGTGAGTGGTGTGTTGAGATATCTGTGGGGACAAAAAAACGTTAACCATGGAGGCAAAGAAGGGAATGTACGAGAGTATAGTGGTACGAACACAATTATATGGTAGGCCAGGATGAATTACAGCAGTTGGATATGCTGAATGTTGAAGACAGAGTAAAACAACTGAAGCTAAATCATGTTTATAAAATTGCTCACGAACAGTGTCCAGAATATCTTGCTGTCAATTTTGTCAAGGTTGGGAACCAAAACAATTATAGTACTAGGGGGAGAGAGCACAACTTTGTAGTACCCACAGTCAGTGGCCAGGCTTCAAACACCTTTTATTGTACAGCAATAAAGGAATGGAACAGACTACCCACAAATGTCAAGGCCAGTCATAGCTTGAACCAGTTCAAGAAGACTGCCAAAAAGTGTCTGATGAATGAAGCAACAGAAAGGGAGGGGAATGATTTTCTATTTTTTAGCTAAAATACGTGTAAATTTTACCTTATCCCTAGTAATGACCCTCGTATTGTAGATAGTCGTAATGACCCTCGGGTAGTAGATAGTCTTAATGACCCTCGTATTGTAGATAGTCTTAATGACCCTCGTGTAGTAGATAGTCTTTTTAGTATGATAATAAGATGTTATCTTCATTATAGAATAATAAGAAAATATTATAACCTTTATATTATAATAATAAGGTAAAAGGACCCCAATGGAAATAAGTCACTCTGTCTGACTTTTTTGGGTTATCCTAGGTTCTCTACACATATGCTGCTATGTATGATAATTCTGTGTAACTGTATTTGTGTATACCTGAATAAATTTACTTACTTACTTACTTACTTACTTATGGTTGTGAAGCATGGAGGCTGGAGGCAGTGGAGATGTCATGTGTAAGGGCAATGTGTGGTGCAGATATTGTGCAGAGAATTCGTAATGTGGAAATTAGGAGGTGTGGAGTTACTAAAAGTATTAGTCAGAGGGCTAAAGAGGGGCTGTTGAGGTGGTTTGGTCATTTAAAGAGAATAGAATAAAGTAGAATAACTTGGAGAGTGTATAAATTTGTAGGGGAAGGAAGGCAGGGTAGGGGTCATCCTTGAAAAGATTGGAGAGAGGGGGTAAAGGAAGTTTTGTGGACTTCCAACGAGCATCTGTGAGCATGTTAAATAGGAGTGAATGGAGATGACTGGTTTTAGGACCTGACGAGCTGTTGGAGTGTAAGCTGGGTAATTTGTGAAGGATTTGGGGAAACTGGTTAGCTGGACTTGAGTTCTGGAAATGGGGAAGTACAATGCCTGCACTTAAAAGGAGGGGTTTGGGATATTGGCAGTTTGGAGGGACATCTAAACTGTCGTATCTGAGTGCCTCTACAAAGATAGTGATTATGTATGAGTGATGGTGAAAGTGTTGAATGGTGATGAAAGTTTTTCTTTCTCTTTGGGCTTTTCTTTCTTTTTGGGTCACCCTGCTTTGGTGGGAAACGGCTGACGTGTTAAAAAAATAAAATTTGACTTACAATGGGTTTGTCGGAAGTTAATCCCATCGTAAGTCAAGGATCACCTATACTTAGTTTATGTTGTATTGGAGGTATTCAGCAATTCAATAAAAAAATCTAATTATTGATAAGGTTGAAGCTTGGTACGTGAGTTGAAGGAGTGATGGAACAGTATTGAATGAAAGGCAGGTTTCAGGAATTGTTCAGTGTAGTAAATTGTTGTCAGGATCACATTAAGGAAAGGAAGTGTTTTTCAACAGTAGCTTTGAAGTGGCTGTAGATAGACACTCTGGAATCTTCAGGCAAAGAGTTCCAAATTTTAAATCCTTTTATGCACATTGAGTTTTTACACGGGTTGAGCCAGACACGGGGATTTTTTTTTTTTCAACGAACTGGCCGTATCCCATCGAGGTAGGGTGACCTAAAAAGAAAAACCTAAGTTTTTCTTTTTAAATTTAGTAATTCATACAGGAGAAGGGGGTTACTAGCCCCTTGCTCCCAGCATTTTAGTCGCCTCTTATGGCACACATGGCTTACAGAGGAAGAATTCCTTTCTACTTCCCCATGGAGAACACAGGAGATATCATAGAGATTTTTGTGTCTAGTATTATGTGTCTTGATAGCTGTAACAGAACTCACAAAGAGGTTCAGGGCAGGATTGTTATTAGAATTGATTGTTCTATATGTATATATTTTATGCACAGTAGTATGAGTGAATTTTATGTATATTAAGTTTAGACTTTTCAAGAGTGGGAGTGTGTGTTGTCTGGCACTGGACTAGTTGTTTAACCCTTTGAGGGCCTGTCTTGTAGTTCTGTGGCTTTGAGGGCCTGTCCTGTAGTTCTATGGCTTTGAGGGCCTGTCCTGTAGTTCTGTGGCTTTGAGGGCCTGTCCTGTAGTTCTATGGCTTTGAGGGCCTGTCCTGTAGTTCTATGGCTTTGAGGGCCTGTCCTGTAGTTCTGTGGCTTTGAGGGCCTGTCCTGTAGTTCTATGGCTTTGAGGGCCTGTCCTGTAGTTCTGTGGCTTTGAGGACCTGTCCTGTAGTTCTATGGCTTTGAGGGCCTGTCCTGTAGTTCTATGGCTTTGAGGGCCTGTCCTGTAGTTCTATGGCTTTGAGGGCCTGTCCTGTAGTTCTATGGCTTTGAGGGCCTGTCCTTTATATTATCCCTTGTACCTGTGTACCTGTCTACCCTCTTACTATCATATTATAATCAAGACATTACCATTGTTATTTTTTTACTATTATTCTTTTGGTACTTTAATTGTGAATTTTATTTTGTCAATTTAAATCTAGGTATAATCTTGATCTTGTCAACAACCTATACCAGACTCTAGTGCAATTGCAAGTACCATTTCAAATTGTATTTTTATATTATAAGTTTATATTATAATTCCTACCATCTGTCCATTTAACTTTGCTTACCATTACTTAATTTTAGTCCCTTATATATTTTCTCCTTTATTTTAGCTTTATATAACTATCCTAGTTTATATATTCACAATTGTTAAAATAATCAAGGTGCTATTCTTAGGTGCTAAAGTAGAATAAGTTCACAATTTTGCCATTATATTCCAAAGCTCATTTTTTTGATTACCACTTTATTGGTCACCACAACCTATATTAGTCCCTTTTATATTATAATTTTATACTATAATTCTAACTTTAAAAAATTACCTTTATAGTACTACCTACTATCATATTCCCAAGCTCCACTATTTGATCATCACTTTATTTGTATTAGTCCCTTAGCTCATTATTTTACATTTGTTAAATAATCCAGGTGCTATTTTTTAGCTTAAGACTATTTACTTTGTTTTATACTTAATTCAAACTATAGATTCACTACAAATCTTATGATTACAAGCATTGATCCTGATACCAACCTCTTATTTAATGACTTAAATGAATCAAACAGTAACTGTAATTACTACACTGCAGAACAATCAAAGGCACTTCTCAGTGCCAACAACAACATAACTATATTTAACTACAATATCAGATCTTTAAGCAAGCATTACGATGACCTCATAGCATTACTAAATTCCTTACATGCCAATATGTCCATCATTACACTAACTGAAACCTGGCTAAAGCCTGATAGTACAGATGTCTATGCCATTCCTGGTTACACAGCCATACACAACTGTAGGCCAGATCAACAAGGGGGTGGCACAGCCATATACTACTCAGACCAACTAGAATGTATCACTAATACTTGCACAAGGGATGAACATGGGGAATATATAATAGCTAAATTCAAATCAAAGTACCTACAAAAACCTCTCACATTGATAAACATCTACAGAGTTCCACAGTCAAACATTAGCCAATTTAGTCAAAATCTAGGAAGTATGATAACTGATGCACGCATGAACAAAGATCACTTACTACTCTCAGGTGACTTCAATATAAATCTCCTGCAAGACCAGGACCCACACGTTACTGAATTCACAAACACAATGAGTAACTGTATGTTACTACCAACAGTAACAAAACCTACAAGAGTTACAGAGACTAGTGTTTCCCTACTTGACCACATCTGGACCAACACCATATCCCCTTTAAAATCAGGCATAATTACAGATAATACCACAGACCACTACCCTACTTTCCTCATAACAACTCTTGGTAAACTACCCCAAGACACTACTAAAGTCACCTTCAGACTTCACAATGAGGCAGCCATTAATAACTTCACAACAGCAATAGCAAACATTGATTGGCACACTGAGCTAGAAACCTATACAGATATTGACGAATGTATTAATAATTTTCTAAAAAAAAACCAATACCTCTATAACAAGCACTGCCCTAAAAAAACTAAACAGATGACAGCAAAGAGACTGAACAGTCCCTGGCTAACACCCAGCATTCTCAAATCCATAAATACAAAACACCAATATGAAAAACAGTACAGAATGGGTCACATAACCAGAGACCAAACAAAACGTTACTCGTCAATCCTAACCAGCCTGATAAGAAGGGCAAAAAAATTGTATTATGAGAACAGATTATCCAACTTACGAGGTGATATAAAAAAGACCTGGAAAACCCTATCAGAAATTCTGGGAACAAAAAAGATATCACGAAATAGCGAAATAAAATTAGCAAAAACAGATGAACCCCAACTCCCACCAACAGAAACAGCAAACAGACTCAATGATTTCTTCTCCACTATAGGACAAAACCTTGCCAATAAAATCCCAAGCTCAGATACCCCACCAAATGACTACCTCACCGGCAACTACCCGAACACACTGTTCCTAGCTCCGACTAACCCATACGAAGTCTCCCTTATTATCAACGCACTAAAAAACAAGGCAGGAGATTTAAATACCTTACCACCCCTTATATACAAAAAAGTGTCACAAGTGCTATCACCAATCATTGCAACACTCTTTAACAAATCCATTGAATCCTCCACCTTCCCTACAGTACTCAAAATAGCAAGGGTCACCCCGATCCACAAAGGAGGAGACCAAACAGAGTTGAATAACTATAGGCCAATATCCAACTTACACCCTCTCTCAAAAATCTTCGAAAAATTAATTCATAAACGAATCTACTCCTACCTTATCTCCCAAAACATACTCAACCCCTGCCAATTTGGATTCAGGCCTAATAAAAATACTAATGATGCTATTATACACATGCTAGAACATATATACACTGCAATAGAGAAAAAAGAAGTCCCACTGGGGATCTTCATTGACTTACGTAAAGCTTTTGATACAGTTGACCATGACTTGCTCCACGTAAAATTGTCACACTATGGTATAAGAGGGCACTCCCTCAACTACCTCAAGTCTTACCTCAGCAACAGAAGCCAATATGTGTACGCAAATGGGGCAAACTCTTCTGCACAACCAATTACAGTTGGTGTCCCACAGGGAAGTGTCCTTGGCCCTCTTCTCTTTCTCCTATACATAAATGACCTTCCAAATGCTTCGCAATTACTCAAACCCACACTATTTGCAGATGACACTACATACGTCTTCTCTCACCCGAGCCCAGTCATGCTAGCCAATACTGTAAATTCCGAATTACATAAAATATCTACCTGGATGAGGACTAACAAACTTACACTAAACATTGACAAAACCTACTTCATTCAGTTTGGTAACAGAGCTACAGATGTCCCTCTTAACATAATGATAAATGGATCACCTATCACAAAACTAACAGAGGGAAAATTCTTAGGAATCCACCTTGATAATAGACTCAAATTTCATACACATATACATCAAATTTCTAAGAAAATTTCCAAGACTGTAGGCATACTATCGAAGATACGGTACTATGTTCCACAGTCAGCCCTCCTGGCCCTATATCACTCTCTTATTTACCCCTATCTCACCTATGGAATTTGTGCATGGGGCTCAACAACAATTAACCATCTCAGACCACTAATTACCCAACAAAAGGCTGCAGTTAGAATGATAACAAATTCTCACTACAGGCAGCACACTCCACCAATATTCAATACACTAAACCTACTCACCATACAAAACATCCATACTTATTACTGCACCTATTACATACATAGAACACTTAACTCTGATATTAACCCTCCCCTCAAACATCTCCTTGCAAACCTCAACAGAACACATGACCATAACACAAGGCACAGATCACTCTTTGATGTTCCTCGTGTCCATCTCACACTATGCAAAAACTCAATGCACATAAAAGGCCCTAAAATCTGGAATTCATTACCTGTAAATATAAAAGAAACACTACCTGTTTATAAATTCAAGTCTCTTCTCAAAGATTACTTACTCACCCAAAACCAAATAAATACTGAATAACTGAACATTATAAATTGTATATCTTAAATGTTTCTCACAATTATATCACATAAATGTTAAACCTAAAACCCAATCTAACTTTATTATTTTTTAAATACACTACCTAACAGAATCACTACCTAACTGAATGCAACCATATGACCTGTCTTTGTAATACTCACTTGTGCTTTATAGTTATCTGTTTACATTAATGTTTTATCACTGATTTCATCATTGCTTAGTAGCAGCGCTGTATAGTCCTTGTGGCTTAGCGCTTCTTTTTGATTATAATAATAATAATAATCATTGCTTAGTTAATCTTAAGTTAATTTTAAGCCAGCCCGTAATGCTATGCATAGTATAAGTGGCTTTGGCATACTGCTCTTATCTGTATTTTTTTGTACCTCTGTATGTGTGCACAAATTGGAAATAAATAAATAAAGTCAGGGGTCCAAGTTGTAGTTCTATGCCATGAGCGCAGCTCACTCAGATTAACTGTGAGCAGTAAATTTGAGCCTAGATATAAAAGAATTGATCTGTGTGGTAAATGTGCACCACAAATCCTGCAGCATGTAGTGCATAATGAGAAAAAAACTGCGACCGTGTTTTTAGATTAATACAGTGACTTTGCATTGTATTTTTGTATGGTTTTTACAGGTGTATTTGAGGTTTCTTTCAAATTCAAATTCAAATTCAAAGTTTATTCTCTATAAGGATTACAATGGAAAAGGCGTATGACAGGGTGGATAGGGGGGCAATGTGGCAGATGTTGCAAGTGTATGGTGTAGGAGGTAGGTTACTGAAAGCAGTGAAGAGTTTTTACGAGGATAGTGAGGCTCAAGTTAGAGTATGTAGGAAAGAGGGAAATTTTTTCCCAGTAAAAGTAGGCCTTAGACAAGGATGTGTGATGTCACCGTGGTTGTTTAATATATTTATAGATGGGGTTGTAAGAGAAGTAAATGCGAGGGTCTTGGCAAGAGGCGTGGAGTTAAAAGATAAAGAATCACACACAAAGTGGGAGTTGTCACAGCTGCTCTTTGCTGATGACACTGTGCTCTTGGGAGATTCTGAAGAGATGCTGAGTTTACAGAAATTTGGTTATTGTGTGGTTTACTTGTTGTAAAATAGTGATTACAGAGTGTACCACTAGAACGCTTAGCATGGCTAGGCATTTTGGGCAGACTTAGTTTTATTCTTAATTGTAAAATATTACAAATTATGAGGTAAGTTGGTATTATGGCTAAGTGACTAAATACTAGTTTGTGAGTTTAGCAATGTGAATGTTTTTGTTTTGGTCTCATTTGATAGAATGGAAGATATATTACAGAACTAGAGATAATTTTGAGTGGTTTTATTACTGAAAATAGCTTGAAATTGAGCTGAAAGTATTGTAAATGTTCAATTTTTTGCTGATGTTCAAGAAAAAACAAATCACATCACATGCCCAATACACGTCAGCTGGTGGGTCTAACGTGCATTCACAAATGTGCTGATATTATTTATACAATTACTACAATATTGCATAACAGTAAATCTTCTATTTTTTTGGTGTGAATAAAAATTCTTTGTGAATAGAAAATCAAAATGGAATTCATGTGTAAAGCCTGGAAATGTAACTAATAAACAGAGGAAATGTTATTTTAGTGCCAGGAATGCCTGCATTGTTTATTTTGGACCCTATTTTGAAATTTAAATATTTTGAACTGGCCGAATTACCAATTTCCAGTCACTTTATTGGGTAGCTGAAATAGTTAATTGGGCAGTTTCTTGTGCTCAATCAATAAAATAGAATTGATACTAGCGAAATAGCTAAGAATTTGGTCAACTGAAATAATGTAATTGGCCTAAAATAGGAGTCAAATTAGGTAAAATCGCTGATGCAGTGAAATTTGCGATAGTGTAATTTTGTAAATTTTTTTTGAAAATTCTTGGACCCATGGACAAAGCATAAAACTATGGCTTGGACCCTCAAAGGGTTAAAATCTTCATTATGCACCCCCATACCCATCTTGTGGGTGGTAGTTAGAAAATTAGAGTGGCACATAATGGGTCCAGGGATTGGGTAATCATTCATACAGCTGCTTTTTCTTGATTTGTTTTTGGCTTAACGTAATGTAGCAGATCCCCAGGCACAAATAGTGTAGGTGTGGTAGGAGTAGATTAGAGAGTAGTATAATGTAAGTATGTACAGTCAAACCTCGGTTTTCGCATGCCCTAGTTTTCATGCGATTTGTTTTTTTTTTTTTTTTTTTTTTTTTTTTTTTTTTTGTCCCAGTTTTCATACGTCCACTCGATTTTCATATATACTAGTTGAAAATGGTCCGTACCAAACTCGTCCACCTGCCCGTGTGACTTGGCCACTCATTTCTCAGAATCAAGCACCCATCAAGCACCCACACAAAGCATCCCACGTGTTCGTGGCTCAGTCTGCCTTTGTTCTTGAGTTATGGAGGAATCACTTCAATATCCTCAGTTGTATAAGCCTTATAGATAAGGCTTGGCAAGGAGTGACTTCCAGGACGATGAACTCTGCTTGGAGAAAATTTTGGCCAGGATGTTCCTCGAGATGGATTTTGAAGGGTTTGAGGCTGACCCTGACGACCCTACACCTGTTGTGGAATCTATTGTGTGTTTGGGGAAGTCCATGGGGTTGGATGTGAGTGACCAGGATATGGAAGAGTTGGTGATGACCACAGGGAAGAGCTAGCCACTGAAGAGCTGCAAGACCTTCAACTGGAACAGCAACAGAGCACAGCTGAGGAAATTGCTTCAGAGGAGGAGGAAGAGAGAGGGAAGAATGTACCTTCTTCAGTGATTAAGGACATGTGTGCACAGTGGAATGAGTTGCAAAGTTTTATGGAGAAATATCACCCTAACAGAGCTGTTGCAAGCTGTGTCTGCAACATGTTCACTGACAATGCCTTGTACCATTTTAGGCAAATCTTAAAGAGATACCAGAAACAGACCTCTCTGGACAGATTTTTTGTGCTACAGGGGTCCAGTGACACTCAAGCTGGTCCTAGTGCCAGTAAAAGACAAAGAAGGGAAGTAACCCTGGATAGGGCCTTGATACCTGAATTTCTTATGGACGAGTATTCCCCTTCCAAACAATAACCTCTCCTCCTCCCACTTCCCTCCTTGCCATCTTCCATACGCTATCAAGAGTCTCCAATAAAGGTAAAAGTGATGTTAAATGTTCATTTATCCATTTCATTACTCATTTATATTTATTTCTCATCATTTTCTGTATGTAAAACTATAGTTATTCTCTATAAAATGTATTTTTTGTTAATATTTTTGGGTGTCTGGAACGGATTAATTGGATTTACATTATTTCTTACGGGAAATATTGCTTCAGTTTTCATACGATTCGGCTTTCATCAGACTTTTTTGAATGGATTAATCATGAAAACTGAGGTTCTACTGTAGTTCTATTTAAGGTACATAGTAGCATGTCTTGGAGAGGATACCAACTGATTTGTATACTTTTTTTTGGTTGTGTGGAATGTGGGTGCTGAATTTCAAGTTGTTGTCAAGGAACAAACCTAAGAATTTTCTTACATTTTGTTTTGCAGTGGGAGGACCATTAATCATAACATAACGTAGGTCTTGTCAGTGTTATACTTGAGTTTATTGATAGTCAGAATTTGGATTTGGGTGGGAGATGATAAAAGGTGTGTCGTCTATAAAGAGTTAGGTTATTGAGATGGATCTGGAAGATCATTGATGTACTGTGTATGAGGAAAAGCCGAGAATAATGCCTTGGGGGACCCCTGTGTCGATAGGTCGAGTGGTAGAGGTTATGCCCTTGATGGAGACATTTTGGTGTCTGTTGTTAAGGTAGGACTTTATATAGTCAAGTGCACGACTTCTAATACCATATTGTTCAAGTTTAAGTTGCACTTGAACATTATGGTATCAGAGGTCATGCACTTGCATATATAAATTCCTACCCTAACAACAGACACCAATGTCTCCATCAAGGGTATAACCTCGACAATGCACCCTATCAATGTAGGTGTCCTATAGGGCAGTGTTCTCAGCCCTTTGCTTTTCTTTGTATACATCAATGATCTTCCAAATGCATCTCAGCAACTTAGACCTGTTCTCTTGAAGGTGACACACTAAGAACATTGTAACCTGTAAAATAGGTTGCAGTACTATACGGCTACTCTATTGTAAATAAAAATTAAAAATAAAGTTAAATGTACTGTACAGTAGTAATGTACATGTACAGTACAGTACAGTAGTAATGTACATGTACAGTACAGTACAGTAGTAATGTACATGTACAGTACAGTACAGTAGTAATGTACATGTACAGTACAGTACAGTAGTAATGTACATGTACAGTACAGTACAGTAGTAATGTACATGTACAGTACAGTACAGTAGTAATGTACATGTACAGTACAGTAGTAATGTACATGTACAGTACAGTAGTAATGTACATGTACAGTACAGTACAGTAGTAATGTACATGTACAGTACAGTATAGTTATTTTATATTAACTTCAGTAATTTTATTTACCTTTTGTGGTGGAGAGATATAGGTATTCACATTGGTCAGTAGTGGACGATTAAACAGGTTGTCTGGCAGTGAAGTTGGGTTGGTGTGTGGGTAAGATGGGAATGAGCATCTTGATATTTTGGCTGATTTGGATACTATTTGGTTTGTTTTAACAGATTTTTATGTAATACAGTATTAGGTTCTTGCTAATATTACTTGTTGGGGCTATTGTAACTGTTCTAGAACACATGAAAGTCAGTAAATTGTGGAGTGCATCACCACACTGCCACTGCCACATTATCTGTTCCTTCTGGTAAGTCATTTATATAAATTAGAAACATTATTAGGGCAAGTACAGATAATGTTGCACCCCAGTGGTAACATTCCCCCCCCTCCAAAAAAAAAAAAATTTGTTACTTCACATTCATCTTTTATTCCTCATAATTTTGAAGTTTCCATATTAGTTCCTAATGGGAAGGTCTGTCAGAACCTTTCCTAAAATTTTGATAAAAGAATAAGGAATAAAGATTTTGAACAAAATGTATGTCATCTTTCATTCGTCTACCAGTTTACGCTTTTGTAGTGAAATCCTAAAAAAAATTCAAAATGGACAACTCTGATCATCTGCAGATTCTTTTAAAACCCATGGTGCTATCTCATTGGGTCTTATTTTTTTTTTCTCAACATTAAGTGATGATTTATTTACTACCTCTTTAGTTATTTTTGTATCCTCTAACCTAATTGTTTTAGATTTAAATCTGCTACATATAAAATATTTTCCTTTGTAAATGCACTGAAGCTTTATATTTAGTATCTTGCACATTCACTCCTCCATTAATAACCCTTTCAGGGTCCGTGCCGTAGATCTACGGCTTTATGTTCAGGGTCCAAACCATAGATCTACGCCATGAGCTCAGCTCACTCTGATAAGCTGTGAGCAGTAAATTTGGGCCTAGATATGAGAGAATACATCTATGTGGTATGTGTGCACCACATAAAACAAATCCTGCAGCACACAGTGCATAATAAGAGACAAAAAATTGAGACCGTAATTTTCGATTAAAACAGCGACTTTGCAGTGTTTTTTCATATGTTTTTTATAGTTGTATTTGCAATTTCTTGGTCTCATTTGATAGAATGGAATATATACTACAGAAATAGAGATGATTTTGATTGGTTTTAGTACTGGAAATGGCTTGAACCTGTGCTCAAAGTAGCAGAAATGTTAAAGTTTTGCCAATGTTCAAGAGTAAACAAATGACCTCATAAGTCTAATACATGACAGCTGGTGGGTCTAATATACATTCACAAATGTGGTGATATTATTTATACAGTTATTACAGTACTGCATAACAGTAAATCTTCTATTTTTTGGTTTGAATAAAAATTCATTATGTGAATAAAAAATCAAAATGGAATTCATTTGTAAAGCCTCAAAACGTAACTAATGAACAGAGGAAATGTTAGCTTAGTGCCAGGAATACCTGCATTGTTTATTCTGGACCCTGTTTTGAAATTGGAATATTTTGAACTTTGCATTAAATTGGCCAAATTACCAATTTCCGGTCACTTTATTTTGTTGTTGAAACAGTTGACTTGGCAATTTCTTGTGCTCAGTAAATAGAATAGAAGTACAGTGGACCCTCAGCTAACGATATTAATCTGTTCCTGAAAGCTCATCGTTATATGAAATTATCGTTAGCTGAATTAATTTTCCCCATAAGAAATAATGGAAATCAAATTAATCCGTGCAAGACACCCCAAAGTATGAAAAAAAAATTTTTTACCACATGAAATATTAATTTTAATACACACAAACTGACACTTACCTTTATTGCAGATCTGGTGATACTTGATGGGATGGGAGGAGGGGAGAGTGGAAGTTGTTCATGTTTAGAAGGGGAATCCCCTTCCATTAGGACTTGAGGTATCAAGTCCTTTTCCAGGGTTACTTCCCTTCTTCTTGTAATGCCACTAGGACCAGCTTGAGAGTCACTGGACCTCTGTCGCACAACATGTCTGTCCATAGAGGCCTGTACCTCCCGTTCCTTTATGACTTTCCTAAAGTGGTTCACAACATTGTCATTGTAATAGTTGCAATAGCTGTGTGAGGGTGATTTTCATCAAAAAAGGTTTGCACTTCAAGCCACTTTGCACACATTTCCTTAATCTTTGAGGTAGGCAACTTATTCAATTTCTCTATCCCCTCCTCTGAAGCAGTTTCCTCAGGTCTGGCCTCTTGCTGTTGAAGATGATCTTGCAGCTCATCAGTGGTTAGTTCTTCATTGTCCTCCTCCACCAACTCTTCCACATTCTCCCCACTAACCTCCAACCCCAAGGACTTCCCCAATGCCACAATTGATTCCACAACTGGCATACACTTCTCAGGGTTAGCCTCAAATCCTTCAAAATCCCTTTTGTCTACACATTCTGGATACAGTTTCTTTCAAGCAGAGTTTAAGGTCCTCATAGTCACTCCCTCCCAAGCCTTACGTATAATGTTTACACAATTGAGGATGCTAAAGTGATCTCTCCAAAACTCTCTTAGAGTCAATCGAGTTTCTGTGGTCACTACAAAGCACATAGCTTTTGTGTAGAGTTTTTGAAGTTTGCAATGACCTGCTGGTCCATGGGCTGCAGGAGAGGAGTGGTATTAGGAGGCAAAAACTTGACCTTAACCCTTTGAGGGTTTCGGACGTACTAGTACGGCTTGTTGTTGAGGTGGTTCGGACATGTAGAGAGAATGGAGCGAGACAGAATGACTTCAAGAGTGTATCAGTCTGTAGTGGAAGGAAGGCGGGGTAGGGGTCGGCCTAGGAAGGGTTGGAGGGAGGGGGTAAAGGAGGTTTTGTGTGCGAGGGGCTTGGACTTCCAGCAGGCATGCGTGAGCGTGTTTGATAGGAGTGAATGGAGACAAATGGTTTTTAATACTTGACGTGCTGTTGGAGTGTGAGCAAAGTAACATTTATGAAGGGATTCAGGGAAACCGGCAGGCCGGACTTGAGTCCTGGAGATGGGAAGTACAGTGCCTGCACTCTGAAGGAGGGGTGTTAATGTTGCAGTTTAAAAACTGTAATGTAAAGCACCCTTCTGGCAAGACAGTGATGGAGTGAATGATGGTGAAAGTTTTTCTTTTTCGGGCCACCCTGCCTTGGTGGGAATCGGCCAGTGTGATAATAAATAAAATAGTACGGCTTACGACCCAGGGTTTTTGACGTACTAGTACGCCTAAATTCTAGCGCCCTCAAATCTAGTGGGAGAAAGCTGGTAGGCCTTCATATGAAAGAATGGGTCTATGTGGTCAGTGTGCACAGTCTAAAAAAAAATCCTGCAGCACACAGTGCATAATGAGAAAAAAAAAACTTTGACCATTTTTTTGGAATAAAACAGCGACTTTGCACTGTATTTTCGTATGGTATTTATTGTTGTATTCTAGTTTTCTTGGTCTCATTTTATAGAATGGAAGACATATTACAGAAATTGAGATGATTTTGACTGGTTTTACAATGAAAGGTGCCTTGAAATTGAGCTCAAAGTAGCAGAAATGTTCGATTTTTACCAAATTTCAAAAGTAAACAAATCGTGCCAAGCGTGCAATACACGTCAACTGGTGAGTCTAATATTCTTTCACAAGTGCACCAATAATATTTATACCATTTTTTACACTAATGCAGTAGTCTGCATAACAGTAAATCTTATAATTTTTTGTGAGAATAAAAATTCAAAGTGGAAAGCAAAAGAATATAAGAGGGGCCTTGAGACGTGACTAATGACTAGAGGAAATGTCATTTTAGTGCCAGGAATGTCTTTCTTGTTTATTCTGGACCCTATTTTGAAATTTGTGTGAAATTGGCAAAATTGCTAAATTCTGACCACTGTACTGGATAGTTGAATTTCATAAATGGGTGGTTTCTTGCACCCATTCGATAGAAAAAATGGAGTTCTAGCGAAATATTCATGTTTTTTGTCGACTAGTACAGTGGAATTGGCCGAAAATGGGGCTCAAAGTGGGCAAAATCGCCGATGCGTAAACATCGCCGAGACCGCTAACTTTGTGAGAGCATAATTCCGTAAGTTTTCCATCAAATTTCAAACTTTTGGTGTCCTTATGATCGGCAAAAGATTCTCTATCTTTTCATAAGAGAAAATAATTTTTTTTTTTTAAATTTGGCCGACCCTGAGAACGAGTTTCGGAGAGGGCCTTTCAACCCTCAAAGGGTTAATGAAGCTCATGTCCCCAGAAAGTCGCTCTGCCAAGTCTGAAGGATGACCAGGAGCATTGTCTAATACCAGGAGGCACTTAACCCTTTCAGGGTCCGTCCCGTAGATCTACGGCTTTACGTTCAGGGTCCAAACCGTAGATCTACGCCATGAGCTCAGCTCACTCTGATAAACTGTGAGTGGTACATTTGGGCCTAGATATGAGAGAATACATCTATGTGGTATGTGTGCACCACATAAAACAGATCCTGCAGCACACTGTGTATAATGAGAGAAAAAAAATGAAATCATGATTTTTCGATTAAAACAGCAACTTTGCAGTGTCTTTTCGTATGTTTTTTATAGTTGTATTTGTGATTTCTTGGTCTCATTTGATAGAATGGAAGACATATTACAGAAATAGAGATGATTTTGATTGGTTTTAGCACTGGAAATGGCTTGAAACTGAGCTCAAAGTAGCAGAAATGTTAAATTTTTGCCGATATTCAAGAGTAAACAAACGACCTCACACGTCTAATACACGTCAGCTGGTGGGTCTAATATACATTTACAAATATGGTGATGATATTTATACAATTATTACAGTATTGCATAACAGTAAATCTTCTATTTTTTGGTGTGAATAAAAATTCATTATGTGAATAAAAAATCAAAATGGAATTTATTTGTAAAGCCTCAAAACATAACTAATGAACAGAGGAAATGTTAGTTTAGTGCCAGGAATGCCTACATTGTTCATTCTGGACCCTATTTTGAAATTGGAATATTTTGAACTTTGTGTTAAATTGGCCAAATTAACAATTTCCGATCACTTTATTTTGTAGTTGAAACAGTTGACTTGGCGATTTCTTGTGCTCAATCGATAGAATAGAAGTAATACTAGTGAAATAGCTAAGAATTTGGTTGATTGGAATAATGTAATTGGCCTAAAATGGGAGTCAAAGTCGGCAAAATCGCCGATTCGTAAATATCGCTGACACATCAAAATTCGCGAGAGCATAATTTCGTCAATTTTCCACCAAATTTCGTACTTTTTGTTTTATTACCTTCACAAAAAGATTCTCTACGATTTCATAAGAAAAAATAACAAATTTTTTTTTTGAAAATTCTTGGACACTGGTGCGTGACTCCAGATTTGGGCCTTGGACCCTGAAAGGGTTAAGGTCCAATTTATTTTCCAGGAAGTAATTTTTCACAGTGGGGGCAAATGCATGGTGTAACCAGTCATAGAAAAGTTCTCCAGTGACCCATGCCTTACTGTTTGCCCTCCACATCACACACAAATTATCCTTGAGGACATTGTTTCTCCTGAACACTCTGGGAGTTTCAGAGTGATACACCAATAAAAGCTTCACTTTGCAATTAGCACTAGCATTAGCACACATCAAGAGAGTAAGCCTGTCTTTCATAGGCTTATGTCCTGGGAGTGCCTTTTCCTCCTGAGTAAGGCAGGTCCTGTTTGGCATTTTCTTCCAAAACAGGCCTGTTTCGTCGCAATTAAACACTTGTTCAGTTTTCAATTCTTCACTGTCTATGTAATCCTTGAATTCCTTCACATATTTTTCAGCTGCTTTTTGGTCCGAACTGGCAGCCTCACCATGCCTTATCACACTATGTACGCCAATACGATTCTTAAATCTCTCAAACCAACCTTTGCTGGCCTTAAATTCACTCACATCACCACTAGTTGCAGGCATTTTTCTAATTAAATCGTCATGCAACTTCCTAGCCTTTTCACATATGATCGCTTGAGAGATGCTATCTCCTGCTATCTGTTTTTCGTTTATCCACACCAATAACAGTCTCTCAACATCTTCTATCACTTGCGATCTCTTATTTGAAAACAAAGTTGCACCTTTTGCAAGAACAGCTTCCTTGATTGTCGTTTTCTTGGCCACGATAGTAGCGATGGTTGATTTGGGTTTGGTATACAACCTGGCCAACTCCGAGACACACATTCCACTTTCGTACTTAGCAGTTATCTCTTTCTTCATATCCATAGCAATTCTCACCCTTTTTCATGCAGGGTTGGCACTAGAAGCTTTCTTGGGGCCCATGGTGACTTATTTTGCAGGTACAATCACTAAAAACGCTGTGATAATATGAAATGTTCCGATTGTATGCGTGGATGCGACTGCACTCGCTGGCTTGTAAACACTGGCACCCACGGGACAACTGAGGCGCGCTCAGGCCACACTTGGACGCGTCTCGAATGAATCGCATTGGGTGAGTTTTTTAGCATTAACTGAGGCAAAATTTTTGTGTTAAAATGTATCATTAGCCGGATTTAACGTTAGCTGATGTCATCATTAGCTGAGGGTCCACTGTAATATTAGTGAAATAGCTAAGAATTTGGTTGACTGGAATACTGTAATTGGCCTAAAATGGGAGTCAAAGTCGGCAAAATCGCCGATGCGTAAATATCGCCGACATATCAAAATTTGCGAGAGCATAACTTCGTCAATTTTCCATCAAATTTCATACTTTTTGTTTTATTACCTTTAGAAAAAGATTCTCTACCATTTCATAAGAACAAATAAAATTATTTTCTGAAAATTCTTGGACCCTGGTGCACACTTTGAAATTTGGCCTCTGGACCCTGAGAGGGTTAAGGAGGAGTTGAAGGTTTCGGAGACCACTCCTTTATTTATGAACCGATTACATTCATTTTTGGTGTTAAAGGGATTTTGTTATTGACCTTGATTCTTTGTATTTTATCTTTAACATTTAGTTTACTTCTTATAGACTTGAATAAAAAAAAAATCTGGTTCCATCTTGCTTTTCTGTTTCTTTTTCAATGTTCCCTTTTCTTTTCTTTTTGTGTATTCATATCTGGCTAGTTTATATATCTGATATACTTGTGTCTCTGGATGACCTGCTTCTGACATTGGTTCTGAGTTCTTTCTTTATTTTGCATAACTCTCACACTTCATTTAATCAGTTTTTAATTTTTTATTACCCCTTTTTACATAACTCTCACACTTCATTTAATCAGTTTTTAATTTTTTATTACCCCTTTTTGGAATAAACTGTTTAACTCTTTCACTCTCCCCACATAAATTTATGTCATTGAATTCAAATCTTCCTGCCACACATAAATTCTAGCACCCTCAGATTTGGCATGAGAGGCCTGATAGTTCTAGGCATGAGAGAATGATCATAATGTAGTCAGTGTGTATGCAGTATACAGAAAAGTCTGGACCACTGCAATGCATCATGGCAGCCAATGTCCCTTAATTAGATATACACATAAATTCTAGCACCCTCAGATTTGGCATGAGAGGCCTGATAGTTCTAGGCATGAGAGAATGATCATAATGTAGTCAGTGTGTATGCAGTATACAGAAAAGTCTGGACCACTGCAATGCATCATGGCAGTGCCATCTTGGTTCACCATAATTCTCACTGCTACACAAACACAATACTCTTATTCCTAGGCACATTTCATGTCTTTTATTCCACAGTGATAGATCCAATAATGAAAATATGGAACCTGACAATGAATTTTATGGATTTGAAGACAGTGACAGAAATTGTCGAGGGGAAAAATGCCAGGAATAATGCTGAAAACCTTGATGACTCCCGGACATCTATGTCAGGCATCAAGCATGACCATACAAAGACTATGCCTTAAATGGAATCTAATATTCTCCCATTGTTTGGGCACGGTTGTGATAAGAAATGATACTTCTGCTGTTGCCCTTGATTTCCTAGCAACTGATTATCAGATAAGTGATAGTGATGGTAATTATTTGCCTGTGAAGTATCAGCTTATATGGCAATGCATAGTCTGGTGGTGTGTCTAGAGCTGTCCCCATGGAAGTAGATCACTGGACCCAACTCCAGTGAGTGATAGTGATGATGGTGATGATTCCATGGGCAGAAGGATTCAGGTAATGCTGCCAACACATACAGCACCAACTGAAAATAATGTGACACAAACCAACAGATACTACCATTATACAGTGGCAAACATTTGTTTCAGCATGGTCATAACTTCACAAATAGAAAGAAACCACTGTGGCAGAGATGTATCTCTTCTTTGCCACAATTATGCCACATGTGTACAAGCATAATATTGCATCATACTGGTCTATTAACCTCCTTATATGTACAGTAGCCCAGCATTCAGTGATCTCTTCCCAGTCAACACATTTATCCTGTTGCTGCATATGCTATGCTAATCAGGCAAGGCTAGGCCCAATAGGAACAACATTGTATGAGATTAGGGATGTTTTTATGTATTGGAAAATTAATTCATTTAGTTCTTTTTATCCTTTTTGGAAACTTGTCAGTGACAAGTCTCCAGTCCTGTTCAAAGGCAGACTGTCATTTAAGTAATATATACAAAGAAAGAGAAAATGCTCTGGTATTAAACTGTTTATTTTGTTTGACACTGAAAGTGGCTTAGTATTAGATGTGATTGTGTACACAGGAGGGAAAACATTGGAAAATACCAGAAAGTTACTAGAGATTTCCTCTTATGTGGTGAGGAAAATGTGCAACAGTTCTAGGAACATGACCAGTGCTGGTATGTGTGTGTACATATGTTAGAACAGTAAGATTGTGAAGCAAATGGATGTGTGTGGTTTACCTTTTTTTGTGAAATTGTCTTATAACTGTTTTGCTGTGTTAAAGACATTGACATAAAAACATTGTGCAGAATGTGTGTTCAAGACCACAGTGTGTACTTGCAAGAGTAAAGATATCAGAAATTACAAGAAAAATTTAAAATGTAAATATTATAATATGTAGCGTGCAGCAGCCCCCTGTATAGCTTTCATGGGGTGAACAACATTTTTGATATTTTGGAAACTATTTATGAAATTTTTGTTTTCTTTGTTTTATTACCATTAGAAAAATGTTACACCTGGCACAGGTGTAAATGATAATGGGAGCCCTTTGATTGAACTTTGTATAGAAAGGGGTTTAGTTATAGGTAATACATATTTTAAGAAAAAGAGGATAAATAAGTATACACGATATGATGTAGGGCGAAATGACAGTAGTTTGTTGGATTATGTATTGGTAGATAAAAGACTGTTGAGTAGACTTCAGGATGTACATGTTTATAGAGGGGCCACAGATATATCAGATCACTTTCTAGTTGTAGCTACACTGAGAGTAAAAGGTAGATGGGATACAAGGAGAATAGAAGCATCAGGGAAGAGAGAGGTGAAGGTTTATAAACTAAAAGAGGAGGCAGTTAGGGTAAGATATAAACAGCTATTGGAGGATAGATGGGCTAATGAGAGCATAGGCAATGGGGTCGAAGAGGTATGGGGTAGTTTTAAAAATGTAGTGTTAGAGTGTTCAGCAGAAGTTTGTGGTTACAGGAAAGTGGGTGCAGGAGGGAAGAGGAGCGATTGGTGGAATGATGATGTAAAGAGAGTAGTAAGGGAGAAAAAGTTAGCATATGAGAAGTTTTTACAAAGTAGAAGTGATGCAAGGAGGGAAGAGTATATGGAGAAAAAGAGAGAAGTTAAGAGAGTGGTGAAGCAATGTAAAAAGAGAGCAAATGAGAGAGTGGGTGAGATGTTATCAACAAATTTTGTTGAAAATAAGAAAAAGTTTTGGAGTGAGATTAATAAGTTAAGGAAGCCTAGAGAACAAATGGATTTGTCAGTTAAAAATAGGAGAGGAGAGTTATTAAATGGAGAGTTACAGGTATTGGGAAGATGGAGGGAATATTTTGAGGAATTGTTAAATGTTGATGAAGATAGGGAAGCTGTGATTTCGTGTATAGGGCAAGGAGGAATAACATCTTGTAGGAGTGAGGAAGAGCCAGTTGTGAGTGTGGGGGAAGTTCGTGAGGCAGTAGGTAAAATGAAAGGGGGTAAGGCAGCCGGGATTGATGGGATAAAGATAGAAATGTTAAAAGCAGGTGGGGATATAGTTTTGGAGTGGTTGGTGCAATTATTTAATAAATGTATGGAAGAGGGTAAGGTACCTAGGGATTGGCAGAGAGCATGCATAGTTCCTTTGTATAAAGGCAAAGGGGATAAAAGAGAGTGCAAAAATTATAGGGGGATAAGTCTGTTGAGTGTACCTGGTAAAGTGTATGGTAGAGTTATAATTGAAAGAATTAAGAGTAAGACGGAGAATAGGATAGCAGATGAACAAGGAGGCTTTAGGAAAGGTAGGGGGTGTGTGGACCAGGTGTTTACAGTGAAACATATAAGTGAACAGTATTTAGATAAGGCTAAAGAGGTCTTTGTGGCATTTATGGATTTGGAAAAGGCGTATGACAGGGTGGATAGGGGGGCAATGTGGCAGATGTTGCAAGTGTATGGTGTAGGAGGTAGGTTACTGAAAGCAGTGAAGAGTTTTTACGAGGATAGTGAGGCTCAAGTTAGAGTATGTAGGAAAGAGGGAAATTTTTTCCCAGTAAAAGTAGGCCTTAGACAAGGATGTGTGATGTCACCGTGGTTGTTTAATATATTTATAGATGGGGTTGTAAGAGAAGTAAATGCGAGGGTCTTGGCAAGAGGCGTGGAGTTAAAAGATAAAGAATCACACACAAAGTGGGAGTTGTCACAGCTGCTCTTTGCTGATGACACTGTGCTCTTGGGAGATTCTGAAGAGAAGTTGCAGAGATTGGTGGATGAATTTGGTAGGGTGTGCAAAAGAAGAAAATTAAAGGTGAATACAGGAAAGAGTAAGGTTATGAGGATAACAAAAAGATTAGGTGATGAAAGATTGAATATCAGATTGGAGGGAGAGAGTATGGAGGAGGTGAACGTATTCAGATATTTGGGAGTGGACGTGTCAGCGGATGGGTCTATGAAAGATGAGGTGAATCATAGAATTGATGAGGGAAAAAGAGTGAGTGGTGCACTTAGGAGTCTGTGGAGACAAAGAACTTTGTCCTTGGAGGCAAAGAGGGGAATGTATGAGAGTATAGTTTTACCAACGCTCTTATATGGGTGTGAAGCGTGGGTGATGAATGTTGCAGCGAGGAGAAGGCTGGAGGCAGTGGAGATGTTGTGTCTGAGGGCAATGTGTGGTGTGAATATAATGCAGAGAATTCGTAGTTTGGAAGTTAGGAGGAGGTGCGGGATTACCAAAACTGTTGTCCAGAGAGCTGAGGAAGGGTTGTTGAGGTGGTTCGGACATGTAGAGAGAATGGAGCATAACAGAATGACTTCAAGAGTGTATCAGTCTGTAGTGGAAGGAAGGCGGGGTAGGGGTCGGCCTAGGAAGGGTTGGAGGGAGGGGGTAAAGGAGGTTTTGTGTGCGAGGGGCTTGGACTTCCAGCAGGCATGCATGAGCGTGTTTGATAGGAGTGAATGGAGACAAATGGTTTTTAATACTTGACGTGCTGTTGGAGTGTGAGCAAAGTAACATTTATGAAGGGATTCAGGGAAACCGGCAGGCCGGACTTGAGTCCTGGAGATGGGAAGTACAGTGCCTGCACTCTGAAGGAGGGGTGTTAATGTTGCAGTTTAAAAACTGTAGTGTAAAGCACCCTTCTGGCAAGACAGTGATGGAGTGAATGATGGTGAAAGTTTTTCTTTTTCGGGCCACCCTGCCTTGGTGGGAATCGGCCAGTGTGATAATAAAATAATAAAAAATAGAAAAATGTTTTTTTTTTTTTTTTTTTTAGAAAAAAAATTTTGTTTTAAATCATGACACTGACAGCACTTTTAATGACAGTGAGAGGCTTAATCCCAATTTTATATATGATATGGAACTCTTTGTGTAAATTATTTATAAAAAAAATCCTGTTTTAGAGTCATTATATTTTCCTTATAATTTAGCTGTTCCTACCTCTTTCTCTTTTAACAGCAGTAGAACATGATTACTCTTTTCACTACTCTTTCCAAGTGGGTTTAGATAATTTATGTTAAAAATTTCTTCATCTTTTAGTAACTACTGGTCAGATGTTGACAATGTGTCACTTTCTCTCACTCATATTGCATCATATGTATATGCTGAGGTATAAACATAAGTCATTATGTTAAGGAACTCTAGTGGCCATTTAATTTCAGTTGCAGCCTCATAGGTTGCTTACATTATTTCTTTGTACACGTAATTTCTTTGTCATATAAACATCCCCCTCCAACAAACCACCCGTATCCCACTGAGGCAGGGCAGCCCAAAGGGAAAAATGAGAGTTTCTCCTTTTAAATTTAGTAATATATACAGGAGAAAGGGTTACTAGCCCCGCGCTCCTGGTATTTTAGTTGCCTCTTACGACACACATGGCTTATGGAGGAAGAATTCTCTTCTACTTCCCCATGGAGCATATAAACATGCAAGATTATAAATAAACTTTACATTTATTGTACACTTATCTGTACTTTCTTGTGTGTTTCCTTATAATTTTTATATTTATAATATTTCCTTTCCAATTTAGGAAGCCTGGTCTGAGACCAAGCTGCATAGGTGAAGGTTTCATTAACAGATTTAGCAATCTTAACTCAGTAATATTTTCCCCCCTAGTCTAAACAATAAAACCATGGGGGAGAAGCCAAATCAAACCAACCCAGTTGAGCAATATATATTATTGGCTAAACAAGCAAAAGGAGCAGCTTCTGTTGAACTAGTCAAGCAAGTGCTGGAGGCACCTGATGTTTATGTCTTCGGGGAACTCATGGAGATGCCAAATATTACAAATGTAAGTGTGCGAAGTCTTTTTATTAATGTCAAGTAGCATCAAGGCTAATACTGTATTTGTTTAAATTATTTGTTTATTAACTTACCATTGTATTAACTGATATTTCTAGTTCAGAATTTGTAAACTGTTTGGTTTAACAGTTAAAATACAGTATTGTATTACTAAATGTTGAAGTGTGAGTTAACATTTTTTTAACCCTTAAACTGTCCAAACATAGATCTACATTTTTCAACATTTGAAAGTATGTTAAAAAACCTAATCTTTTTTTTTTTTTTTACATTTGAAAGCGTGTAAAAAAACTTTGATCTACGTTTTTTTTTGTTTTTTGTTTTAATATGTAAAAAAAACGTAGATCTACTTTTGGAGCACTACACATGTGAACGTAGATCTATGTTTGGATATGATGTAATTTTATCAATCTTGTATAAAGCCTTTTGGATCATCATGCTCGTCGTGTGGTTACCTAGGTACAGTAATGTTACAAGGAGGGAAAGTGTCAGGAATTGTGTACAGTATAAGGGTATGAAATTTAAATTTGAATCATAAATTGTACCCAGTATGTACGATGGAAGACATGTGAAAGGTCAGTTGTAATTTTCATATTCAATGAATAAGTGTGTAGGCTGACACTAAAATTTTTATTCTGGAGGTCTAATGGACTGACCTTGATGCTAGAATGAACATTAAAAACTTTTTGGAATGAATGATTTAATACTGTATACTTACATACAAAGCAGAAGTGTTATAAGAAGAGCAGAGTATATGGAGAGTAAAAGAAAGGTGAAGAGAGTGGTGAGAGAGTGCAAAAGGAGAGCAGATGAAAGAGTGGGAGAGGCACTGTCAAGAAATTTTAATGAAAATAAGAAAAAATTTTGGAGTGAGTTAAACAAGTTAAGAAAGCCTAGGGAAAGTATGGATTTGTCCGTTAAAAACAGAGCAGGGGAGTTAGTAGATGGGGAGAGGGAGGTATTAGGTAGATGGCGAGAATATTTTGAGGAACTTTTAAATGTTGAGGAAGAAAGGGAGGCGGTAATTTCATGCACTGGCCAGGGAGGTATACCATCTTTTAGGAGTGAAGAAGAGCAGAATGTAAGTGTGGTGGAGGTACGTGAGGCATTACGTAGAATGAAAGGGGGTAAAGCAGCTGGAACTGATGGGATCATGACAGAAATGTTAAAAGCAGGGGGGGATATAGTGTTGGAGTGGTTGGTACTTTTGTTTAATAAATGTATGAAAGAGGGGAAGGTACCTAGGGATTGGCGGAGAGCATGTATAGTCCCTTTATATAAAGGGAAAGGGGACAAAAGAGATTGTAAAAATTATAGAGGAATAAGTTTACTGAGTATACCAGGAAAAGTATATGGTAGAGTTATAATTGAAAGAACATAAGAACGAAGGAACACTGCAGAAGGCCTACTGGCCCATGCGAGGCAGGTCCAAGTCTCCTACCGGCTTAAGCCAATGCACCCAACCTAGTCAGGTCAGGTCACATTGACTTAAGGGAGGAACACGGCAACCGACCTGGTAGCACAAGCTATCAGGTCCAACTCACACCCACCCACATCCACTCATGTATTTATCCAACCTATTTTTAAAGCTACACAACGTTCTGGCCTCTATAACTGTACTCGGGAGTTTGTTCCACTCATCCACAACTCTATTACCAAACCAGTACTTTCCTATATCCTTCCTGAATCTGAATTTTTCCAACTTAAAACCATTGCTGTGAGTCCTGTCTAGGCTAGATATTTTCAGCACACTATTTACATCCCCTTTATTTATTCCTGTCTTCCATTTATACACCTCAATCATATCCCCCCTAATTCTACGTCTTTCTAGAGAGTGCAGATTCAGGGCCCTTAGTCTATCCTCATAGGGAAGGTTTCTGATACATGGGATCAACTTTGTCATCCTCCTTTGTACATTTTCCAGAGAATTTATATCCATTCTGTAATACGGTGACCAAAACTGTGCAGCATAATCTAAATGAGGCCTAACCAAGGATGTATAGAGTTGAAGAACAACCTGAGGACTCCTATTATTTATGCTTCTTGATATGAAGCCAAGGATTCAGAGTGGGTAGGGGATGTGTAGATCAAGTGTTTACATTGAAGCATATATGCGAACAGTATTTAGATAAAGGTAGGGAAGTTTTATTGCATTTATGGATTTAGAAAAGGCATGTGATAGAGTGGATAGAGGAGCAATGTGGCAGATGTTGCAAGTTTATGGAATAGGTGGTAAGTTACTAAATGCTGTAAAGAGCTTTTATGAGGATAGTGAGGCTCAGGTTAGGGTGTGTAGAAGAGAGGGAGAATACTTCCCGGTAAAAGTAGGTCTTAGACAGGGATGTGTAATGTCACCATGGTTGTTTAATATATTTATAGATGGGGTTGTAAAAGAAGTAAATGCTAGGGTGTTCGGGAGAGGGGTGGGATTAAATTATGGGGAATCAAATTCAAAATGGGAATTGACACAGTTACTTTTTGCTGATGATACTGTGCTTATGGGAGATTCTAAAGAAAAATTGCAAAAGTTAGTGGATGAGTTTGAGAATGTGTGTAAAGGTAGAAAGTTGAAAGTGAACATAGAAAAGAGTAAGGTGATGAGGGTATCAAATGATTTAGATAAAGAAAAATTGGATATCAAATTGGGGAGGAGGAGTATGGAAGAAGTGAATGTTTTCAGATACTTGGGAGTTGACATGTTGGCGGATGGATTTATGAAGGATGAGGTTAATCATAGAATTGATGAGGGAAAAAAGGTGAGTGGTGCGTTGAGGTATATGTGGAGTCAAAAAACGTTATCTATGGAGGCAAAGAAGGGAATGTATGAAAGTATAGTAGTACCAACACACTTATATGGATGTGAAGCTTGGGTGGTAAATGCAGCAGCGAGGAGACGGTTGGAGGCAGTGGAGATGTCCTGTCTAAGGGCAATGTGTGGTGTAAATATTATGCAGAAAATTCGGAGTGTGGAAATTAGGAGAAGGTGTGGAGTTAATAAAAGCATTAGTCAGAGGGCAGAAGAGGGGTTGTTGAGGTGGTTTGGTCATTTAGAGAGAATGGATCAAAGTAGAATGACATGGAAAGCATATAAATCTATAGGGGAAGGAAAGAGGGGTAGGGGTCGTCCTCGAAAGGGTTGGAAAGAGGGGGTAAAGGAGGTTTTGTGGGCGAGGGGCTTGGACTTCCAGCAAGCGTGCATGAGCGTGTTAGATAGGAGTGAATGGAGACGAATGATACTTGGGACCTGACGATCTGTTGGAGTGTGAGCAGGGTAATATTTAGTGAAGGGATTCAGGGAAACCGGTTATTTTCTTATAGTCGGACTTGAGTCCTGGAAATGGGAAGTACAATGCCTGCACTTTAAAGGAGGGGTTTGGGATATTGGCAGTTTGGAGGGATATGTTGTGTATCTTTATACGTATATGCTTCTAAACTATTGTATTCTGAGCACCTCTGCAAAAGCAGTGATAATGTGTGAGTGTGGTGAAAGTGTTGAATGATGATGAAAGTATTTTCTTTTTGGGGATTTTCTTTCTTTTTTGGGTCACCCTGCCTCGGTGGGAGACGACCAACTTGTTGAAAAAAAAAAAAAAAAAAAAAAAAGTTACATACAGTTGCTAGCTAAAAAGGTATCAAAACACCTGTAGTAGAACTTCAAATCAGTATATTTCATAAATTTTTATGTAAAAAATATTCTGGTTCTGAAGTAATTGACCATTCCAGTGAGCACTATAGTAAATAATTTTGACAAAGAATATGATGTAAATTTATGGATCACTCACTCTGGTTGTTTTTTATTATTATTATCACACTGGCCGATTCCCACCAAGGCAGGGTGGCCCAAAAAAGAAAAACTTTCACCATCATTCACTCCATCACTGTCTTGCCAGAAGGGTGCTTTACACTACAGTTTTTAAACTGCAACATTAACACCCCTCCTACATGTATTAAATACAGTGGACCCCCGCATAACGATTACCTCCGAATGTGACCAATTATGTGAGTGTATTTATGTAAGTGCGTTTGTACGTGTATGTTTGGGGGTCTGAAATGGACTAATCTACTTCACAATATTTCTTATGGGAACAAATTCGGTCAGTACTGGCACCTGAACATACTTCTGGAGTGAAAAAATATCGTTAACCGGGGGTCCACTGTACATTGAAGCATCCAGAAGGCGACTATCCAGTAGGTGAATACAGTTAAGTCGTCATAGGGCACAGTGCTAAAATCAGTTACAGTAAGGTTAAGTCCTTGTTTTTAGTATTGTAGCTCAGTAAGTGGACAGTCAGTCAAAATTGTTTTGCCAAGTCATGTCATTCACAGTGCCTGGGACTTGGTACTGTCAGGTGGTGGCCATGTTCTTTTACTCATCAGTAAGTGCAGCACCTGAATAGTCAGGCAGTTCAATCTATTTTAATATGTCTATCATGCTACTGGAACAGCTATAGAATAATGTTTATTTATAGTAAACATTTTGCTCCAAATCCAAGGCATTATCTGTTTGAAAAGTTACTTATCTTGAATTTCATGTCATTGTTCTTGAGATTCTACTTATTGTAATTGGCAACATGGAGTGAAGAGAGAAAGATTTGATAAAGAAAAGAACCAAGAGTTATGAAATTTGCATCTTGTGTCAATAAAGAAAATGTGAAAATTATGAATGTCTAACCAAACAAAGATTTTCAAATATGCAATAGCACAAAAACTCATAAGGCTATTGATTGATTTTGTAAAATAGTAACCAAGTACAGGATGTGATCTGTTCAAGTGTAGCAAACAGTGACGCAGTACTGTAATAGCAAGTGTACTTAAGTAAACCCTTCATTTAAAGGACTTCAGAAATTATTATTTTTTTTATTATCACACTGGCCGATTCCCACCAAGACAGGATGGCCCGAAAAAGAAAAACTTTCACCATCATTCACTCCATCACTGTCTTGCCAGAAGGGTGCTTTACACTACAGTTTTTAAACTGCAACATTAACACCCCTCCTTCAGAGTGCAGGCACTGTACTTCCCATCTCCAGGACTCAAGTCCAGCCTGCCGGTTTCCCTGAATCCCTTCATAAATGTTACTTTGCTCACACTCCAACAGCACGTCAAGTATTAAAAACCATTTGTCTCCATTCACTTCTATCAAACACGCTCACGCATGCCTGCTGGAAGTCCAAGCCCCTCACACACAAAACCTCCTTTACCTCCTCCCTCCAACCTTTCCTAGGCCGACCCCTACCCCGCCTTCCTTCCACTACAGACTGATACACTCTTGAAGTCATTCTGTTTCGCTCCATTCTCTCTACATGTCCGAACCACCTCAACAACCCTTCCTCAGCCCTCTGGACAACAGTTTTGGTAATCCCGCACCTCGTCCTAACTTCCAAACTACGAATTCTCTGCATTATATTCACACCACACATTGCCCTCAGACATGACATCTCCACTGCCTCCAGCCTTCTCCTCGCTGCAACATTCATCACCCATGCTTCACACCCATATAAGAGCATTGGTAAAACTATACTCTCATACATTCCCCTCTTTGCCTCCAAGGACAAAGTTCTTTGTCTCCACAGACTCCTAAGTGCACCACTCACCCTTTTCCCCTCATCAATTCTATGATTCACTTCATTTTTCATAGACCCATCCGCTGACACGTCCACTCCCAAATATCTGAATACATTCACCTCCTCCATACTCTCTCCCTCCAATCTGATATCCAATCTTTCATCACCTAATCTTTTTGTTATCCTCATAACCTTACTCTTTCCTGTATTCACCTTTAATTTTCTTCTTTTGCACACCCTACCAAATTCATCCACCAATCTCTGCAACTTCTCTTCAGAATCTCCCAAGAGCACAGTGTCATCAGCAAAGAGCAACTGTGACAACTCCCACTTTGTGTGTGATTCTTTATCTTTTAACTCCACGCCTCTTGCCAAGACCCTCGCATTTACTTCTCTTACAACCCCATCTATAAATATATTAAACAACCACGGTGACATCACACATCCTTGTCTAAGGCCTACTTTTACTGGGAAATAATTTCCCTCTTTCCTACATACTCTAACTTGAGCCTCACTATCCTCGTAAAAACTCTTCACTGCTTTCAGTAACCTACCTCCTACACCATACACCTGCAACATCTGCCACATTGCCCCCCTATCCACCCTGTCATACGCCTTTTCCAAATCCATAAATGCCACAAAGGCCTCTTTAGCCTTATCTAAATACTGTTCACTTATATGTTTCACTGTAAACACCTGGTCCACACACCCCCTACCTTTCCTAAAGCCTCCTTGTTCATCTGCTATCCTATTCTCCATCTTACTCTTAATTCTTTCAATAATAACTCTACCATACACTTTACCAGGTATACTCAACAGACTTATCCCCCTATAATTTTTGCACTCTCTTTTATCCCCTTTGCCTTTATACAAAGGAACTATGCATGCTCTCTGCCAATCCCTAGGTACCTTACCCTCTTCCATACATTTATTAAATAATTGCACCAACCACTCCAAAACTATATCCCCACCTGCTTTTAACATTTCTATCTTTATCCCATCAATCCCGGCTGCCCTACCCCCTTTCATTTTACCTACTGCCTCACGAACTTCCTCCACACTCAAAACTGGCTCTTCCTCACTCCTGCAAGATGTTATTTCTTCTTGCCCTATACACGAAATCACAGCTTCCCTATCTTCTTCAACATTTAACAATTCCTCAAAATATTCCCTCCATCTTCCCAATACCTCTAACTCTCCATTTAATAACTCTCCTCTCCTATTTTTAACTGACAAATCCATTTGTTCTCTAGGCTTCCTTAACTTATTAATCTCACTCCAAAACTTTTTCTTATTTTCAACAAAATTTGTTGATAACATCTCACCCACTCTCTCATTTGCTCTCTTTTTACATTGCTTCACCACTCTCTTAACCTCTCTCTTTTTCTCCATATACTCTTCCCTCCTTGCATCACTTCTACTTTGTAAAAACTTCTCATATGCTAACTTTTTCTCCCTTACTACTCTTTTTACATCATCATTCCACCAATTGCTCCTCTTCCCTCCCTCACCCACTTTCCTGTAACCACAAACTTCTGCTGAACACTCTAACACTACATTTTTAAACCTACCCCATACCTCTTCGACCCCATTGCCTATGCTCTCATTTGCCCATCTATCCTTCAATAGCTGTTTATATCTTACCCTAACTGCCTCCTCTTTTAGTTTATAAACCTTCACCTCTCTCTTCCCTGATGCTTCTATTCTCCTTGTATCCCATCTACCTTTTACTCTCAGTGTAGCTACAACTAGAAAGTGATCTGATATATCTGTGGCCCCTCTATAAACATGTACATCCTGAAGTCTACTCAACAGTCTTTTATCTACCAATACATAATCCAACAAACTACTGTCATTTCGCCCTACATCATATCTTGTATACTTATTTATCCTCTTTTTCTTAAAATATGTATTACCTATAACTAAACCCCTTTCTATACAAAGTTCAATCAAAGGGCTCCCATTATCATTTACACCTGGCACCCCAAACTTACCTACCACACCCTCTCTAAAAGTTTCTCCTACTTTAGCATTCAGGTCCCCTACCACAATTACTCTCTCACTTGGTTCAAAGGCTCCTATACATTCACTTAACATCTCCCAAAATCTCTCTCTCTCCTCTGCATTCCTCTCTTCTCCAGGTGCATACACGCTTATTATGACCCACTTCTCGCATCCAACCTTTACTTTAATCCACATAATTCTTGAATTTACACATTCATATTCTCTTTTCTCCTTCCATAACTGATCATTCAACATTACTGCTACCCCTTCCTTTGCTCTAACTCTCTCAGATACTCCAGATTTAATCCCATTTATTTCCCCCCACTGAAACTCCCCTACCCCCTTCAGGTTTGTTTCGCTTAGGGCCTGGACATCCAACTTCTTTTCATTCATAACATCAGCAATCATCTGTTTCTTGTCATCCACACTACATCCACGCACATTCAAGCATCCCAGTTTTATAAAGTTTTTCTTCTTCTCTTTTTTAGTAAATGTCTACAGGAGAAGGGGTTACTAGCCCATTGCTCCCGGCATTTTAGTCGCCTCATACGACACGCATGGCTTACGGAGGAAAGATTCTTTTCCACTTCCCCATGGACAATAGAAGAAATAAAGAAGAACAAGAGCTATTTAGAAAAAGAAAAACCTAGATGTATGTATATATATATGCATGTGCGTGTCTGTGAAGTGTGACCAAAGTGCAAGTAGGAGTAGCAAGATATCCCTGTTATCTAGCGTGTTTATGAGACAGAAAAAGAAACCAGCAATCCTACCATCATGCAAAACAGTTACAGGTTTCTGTTTCACAGTCATCTGGCAGGACGGTAGTACTGCTGGGTCAGTAGATTTTGGAATAATGGACAAAGTCCTTTGGTCACAGAATTATTTAGTACAGTGGACCCTCGACATTCGATACTAATCCATTCCTGAGAGCTATGGAATGTCGAAAATATCGAAAGTCGAATTAATTTTCCCTATAAGAAATAATGGAAATCAAATTAATCTGTGCAAGACACCCAAAAGTATGAAAAAAAAAAATTTTACCACACGGGGCAGTTCAGGCCACACGTGGACACGTCTCGTACGAATCGTATCGAATGTCGGGTTTTCCATCAAATGTCGAGGCGAAATTTTTGCGTTAAAATGCATCGAATGTCGGATTTATCAAATATCGATGCCATTGAATGTCGGGGGTCCACTGTATTGTTGTAACCATAGGAAAACAATCTTTGTACCCACTACAAGTGTCATTACTGGCCACCCACCCCCCTCAATTAGTCTATCAAATAGAGGGTTTGCTTTATTTAATTTTTTCTTCTTATTGACTGCATTGATAATGGTGTGTTGTTGTATCTGAAATATTTTCTTTTCTCTTCCATAGCTCAAAAATAATCCTCAGCATGCACCATATTTTGAGCTTCTGCAGCTTTTTGCATATGGAGTTTATGGCGATTACGTAAAAGAAGCGTCCAAATTTCCACAATTAACTCCGACAATGCTGACCAAGCTGAGGCACCTTACAATTGTTTCCATGGCAACAGGACAGAAAAGCATCCCACTAGTAACTCTAGGCAACCAGTTGGGTCTCACCTCCACCAGAGAACTAGAGGACTTGATTATTGAGGCTATGTATACAGGTAGACTCACACTTTTGCAGTATATTAAAATACCTATTAAATGTGTTAGTAAGACACAATTTATATATGCTATCTTTTTTCCTCTCTCTCCATGACACTTGATAAAATCCCTGGTGGATGAAGCATCTTCTCAATAAAATGCCATGAACTTCATATTGTGTCTTGTTAACATACTTGTTGGTATATTCTACTACTGATATACACAAATCATTTTGTTGTTTATCCAGTCTTTGGCTCCACTTGTTTAATTAACACAGTTACTACATACTATTGACAATGATTCACTGGTCTACATTTGAAATGTTTTTAATTTTTATTTTTATTCATGGTTGCTATCTTACATATTCTTGTTTACCTGGAGTTTACCTGGAGAGAGTTTCGGGGGTCAACGCCCCCGCGGCCCGGTCTGTGACCAGGCCTCCTGGTGGATCAGCACCTGATCAACCAGGCTGTTGCTGCTGGCTGCACGCAAACCAACGTACGAGCCACAGCCCGGCTGATCAGGAACTGACTTTAGGTGCTTGTCCAGTGCCAGCTTGAAGACTGCCAGGGGTCTGTTGGTAATCCCCCTTATGTGTGCTGGGAGGCAGTTGAACAGTCTCGGGCCCCTGACACTTATTGTATGGTCTCTTAACGTGCTAGTGACACCCCTGCTTTTCATTGGGGGGATGGTGCATCGTCTGCCAAGTCTTTTGCTTTCGTAGTGAGTGATTTTCGTGTGCAAGTTCGGTACTAGTCCCTCTAGGATTTTCCAGGTGTATATAATCATGTATCTCTCCCTCCTGCGTTCCAGGGAATACAGGTTTAGAAACCTCAAGCGCTCCCAGTAATTGAGGTGTTTTATCTCCGTTATGCGCGCCGTGAAAGTTCTCTGTACATTTTCTAGGTCGGCAATTTCACCTGCCTTGAAAGGTGCTGTTAGAGTGCAGCAATATTCCAGCCTAGATAGAACAAGTGACCTGAAGAGTGTCATCATGGGCTTGGCCTCCCTAGTTTTGAAGGTTCTCATTATCCATCCTGTCATTTTTCTAGCAGATGCGATTGATACAATGTTATGGTCCTTGAAGGTGAGATCCTCCGACATAATCACTCCCAGGTCTTTGACGTTGGTGTTTCGCTCTATTTTGTGGCCAGAATTTGTTTTGTACTCTGATGAAGATTTAATTTCCTCATGTTTACCATATCTGAGTAATTGAAATTTCTCATCGGGCTGTTGATTGTAAATATCTAAACCATTTTGCTCTATCATGTGAGGATTTTGAATAAAATAAAAATTAATGATGAAAAATGTGAATTTTTAATTGTTAATTTATTAAAATTAGGCAAGTAATCATGGAAAAGCTCAGTCTCTTAGTTTTAACAACATATGAATTCCAAATCAACATGAATCAAATCAAATGATTTTATTAAAATAATATGCTCCCAATGGTTAGACTACATATTAAATCAAAGGAAGGAGGACCGCTTTGATTTTCATTTGTGCTGTGCATCGAGACTATTACGTTTCAGTGACCAGCAGTAATCCGCCATCATGCTGACATTCCATTTACCCTGGTATAGTTTCCATGGTGCAGATATCCTGCTGGAACTGCTCTCCTTATTCCTCACTGTAGTCTCCACAATTGTTGGGAAAATAGTCAAGATGTGAGTGCAAAAAGTGCATCTTCACAATCATTCTAGACCCAAGTTGTTGGAAACAACAGGTCTTGGATCATTTTTTCATATTTGGGGGAGCGCCTGTTTCCCAGGAAGTTGTGGACAGTCTGCTTGAATGAAAACCAGGCATTCACCTCAACCCCTACTAATGCTTCATCAGAATGTTAGTCCTTCATCAATTCCTGAATCTGAGGGCCAACGAAGATTCCTGCCTTTAGCTTGCCTTCACTTATATGAGGAAACTTTGACTCCAGGTACTTGAAAGCATGACTCAAGAAATTTGTGGTAGAAATATACCTAGTTGGATGAATCTTATTGTGGCTAGCTGGTCTAGTGGCTAACGCGACGGGCTGGAGTTTTGAGACTCTATGACCGCGGGTTCAATCCCGGCCGGGGGTATGGTTCACTTGAAAGCAGTTCCATTCTTGTTCAAGGCCTTCACAAAATTTGTCATAAGCCCTAATTTGATGTGGAGTGGTGGCAGCAGAATTTTCTTGGGGTCAACTAGTGGCACAGTTTTCTCGTTGTGATTTCTGGGTAAGAAGTTGGTTCTTGGTGGCCAGTCTTTTTGTTCATAGTGCTGGCTGTCTGTCCTACTATCCCAAAGACACAGAAAACATTTTAATTGGTAATATACCACTTTGTCATTTACTTATGTTATACAAAAAGAGTAAAGTAACATTTCTGTATAACTTGACAACCTGATGTGATAGAGATGAATAAAAAACACAGTGAACCACTATTTTCCATATATATATCAAGAAAGATACCATAGAGTCAATAAAACAGTCATGCAGACCAGTGTTATTTGTCAAAGAATTCCTTGGTATACAGTATTCAAAATGTGTCTGTTCATGAAATCTACTTATTGTTACATTTCCGGTTACTATTCAAACTCAAACTTTGATTTCATCAAAGCATATGTGAATATTCCAGCAAAATACATAGGTGTATCAATACAATAATTGCTTGTTCCAAGGAAAGCTCCTTGTATGCAAAACATTTCAGGCATACTGGGAAGAATTTCTTACGGGCTACTTAACACCAGTACTAACCAGTAACACACAGATTTTTTGTGTGAATAAAGTACAGTGGAACCTCTACTTGCGAGTTTAATCTGTTCCATGACCTTGCTCGCAACTGGATTTGCTCGTTTGGAGAGTCAATTTTCCTCATTTAAATTAAATGAAATTCAATTTATCCGTTCCACTGGAATTCTGTGCTTCAATAATTTCGCTAATATCTACAGCTTATTTATCTATCTCACTTCATCTAATATGACATAATAAACAATATAAATAACATAGAGACCTGATATATATACTCTAAAATGAATAAAATATGTAATTCATGTAGTGGTATGGGCGGTGTCGAAGGTGGACGAGAGTTTGTCTGGAGACCGGACAAAATACTTCTTGAATAATTTTGCTAATATCATCTATATGGCTTATTTATCTATCACAGTTCATCTAATATGACATAATAAACAATATAAATTACATAGAAACCTGATATATACTCTAGAATGAATAAAATATGTCATTATATATGCGGCAGCAGTCGACGAGAGTTTGTCTGGAGACAGGACAAAATACCTCTTCAATATTTCGCTATCATCAACTTTACGGCTTATTTATCTATCACAGTTCATCTAATATGAAATAAAACAATATAAATAACACAGAAACCTGATATATACTCTACAAAGAATAAAATATGCCATTATGTAACAGGTGGAGGCAGCCACAATCGCTCCCTCTTTGTTGTGGTAAACACTACCATCTAGTGATGGCCTTTTGAAGCGTCTGTTATTATGATTATTTTTTTTTTTTCAACAAGTTGGCCGTCTCCCACCGAGGCAGGGTGACCCAAAAGAAAGAAAATCCCCAAAAAAGAAAATACTTTCATCATCATTCAACACTTTCACCTCACTCCTACATAATCACTGTTTTTGCAGAGGTGCTCAGAACACAACAGTTTAGAAGCATATACGTGTATAAAGATACACAACATATCCCACCAAACTGCCAATATCCCGAACCCCTCCTTTAGAGTGCAGGCATTGTACTTCTCATTTCCAGGACTCAAGTCTGGCTATATAAAAATAACTGGTTTCCCTGAATCCCTTCACTAAATACTATTACCCTGCTCACACTCCAACAGTTCGTCAGGTCCCAATTACCATTTGTCTCCATTCACTCCTATCAAACACGCTCACGCACACCTGCTGGAAGTCCAAGCCCCTCGCCCACAAAACCTCCCTTACCCCTTCCTTCCAACCTTTTCGAGGATGACTCCTACCCCGCCTTCCTTCCCCTACAGATTTAAACACTCTCCATGTCATTCTACTTTGATCGATTCTCTCTAAATGACCAAACTACCTCAACAACCCCTCTTCAGCCCTCCACACCTTCTCCTAATTTCCACACTCCGAATTTTCTGCATAATATTTACACCACACATTGCCCTTAGACAGGACATCTCCACTGCCTCCAACCACCTCCTCGCTGCAGCATTCACAACCCAAACTTCACATCCATATAAGAGTGTTGGTACTACTACACTTTCATACATTCCCTTCTTTGCCTCCATAGATAACGTTTTTTTTCTCTACATATACCTCAACGCACCACTCACCTTTTTTCCCTCATCAATTCTATGATTAACCTCATCCTTCATAAATCCATTCGCTGACACATCAACTCCCAAGTATCTGAAAACATTCACTTCTTCCATACTCCTCCTCCCCAATTTGATATCCAATTTTTCTCTATCTAAATCATTTGATGCCCTCATCACCTTACTCTCTTCTGTGTTCACTTTCGACTTTCTACCTTTACACACACTCCCAAACTCATCCACTAACCTTTACAATTTTTCTTTAGAATCTCCCATAAGCACAGTATCATCAGCAAAAAGCAACTGTGTCAATTCCCGTCTTGCATTTGATTCCCCATAATTTAATCCCACCCCTCTCCCGAACACCCTAGCATTTACTTCTTTTACAACCCCATCTATAAATATATTAAACAACCATGGTGACATTACACATCCCTGTCTAAGACCTACTTTTACTGGGAAGTAATCTCCCTCTCTTCTACACATCCTAACCTGAGCCTCACTATCCTCATAAAAACTCTTTACAGCATTTAGTAACTTGCCACCTATTCCATATACTTACATCTGCCACATTGCTCCCCTATCCACTCTATCATATGCCTTTTCTAAATCCATAAATGTAGTAAAAACTTTCCTACCTTTATCTAAGTACTGTTCACATATATGCTTCAATGTAAACACTTGATCTACACATCCCCTACCCACTCTAAAACCTCCTTGCTCATCCACAATCCTATATTCTGTCTTACCTCTAATTCTTTCAATTATAACCCTACCATACACTTTTCCTGGTATACTCAGTAAACTTATTCCTCAGTAATTTTTACAATCTCTATTGTCCCCCTTCCCTTTATATAAAGGGACTATACATGCTCTCTGCCAGTCCCTAGGTACTTTCCCCTCTTTCATGCATTTATTAAACAAAAATACCAACCACTCCAACACTATATCCCCCCCTGCTTTTAACATTTCTGTCATGATCCTGTCAGTTCCAGCTGGTTTACCCCCTTTTATTCTGTGTAATGCCTCACACACCTCCCCCACACTCACATCCTGTTCTTCTTCACTCCTTAAAGATGGTATACCTCCCTGGCCAGTGCATGAAATTACTGCCTCCCTTTCTTCATCGACATTTAAAAGTTCCTCAAAATATTCTCGCCATCTACCCAAAACCTCCATCTCCCCATCTACTAACTCCCCTACTCTGTTTTTAACTGACAAATCCATTTGTTCCCTAGACTTTCTTAACTTGTTTAACTCCAAAAAATTTTCGTATTTTCATTAAAATTTCTTGACAGTGCCTCTCCCACTCTATCATCTGCTCTCCTTTTGCACTCTCTCACCACTCTCTTCATCTTTCTTTTACTCTATATATACTCTACTCTTCTTATAACACTTCTGCTTTGTAAAAACCTCTCATAAGCTAACTTTTTCTCTTTTATCACACCCTTTACTGCATCATTCCACCAATCACTCCTCTTTCCTCCTGCCCCAACCCTCCTATAACCACAAACTTCTGCCCCACATTCTAATACTGCATTTTTAAAACTATTTCAACTCTCTTCAACCCCCCTACTACTCATACTTGTCACCAGCCTCCTTTCTGCCAATAGTTGCTTATATCTCGCCCGAACTTCCTCCTCCTTTAGTTTGTACACTTTCACCTCCCTCTTACTTGTTGTTGCCATTTTCCCTCTCTAATTCTATTTGAAACCCCTGACCTAATCCCATTTATTCCTCTCCACTGAAACTCTCCCACCCCCTTCAGCTTTGTTTCACTTAAAGCCAGGACATACAGCTTCTTCTCATTCATAACATCCACAATCATCTCTTTCTTATCATTTGCACAACATCCACGCACATTCAGACTTCCCACTTTGACAATTTTCTTCTTCTTATTCTTTTTAGTAATCTTTACAGGAAAAGGGGTTACTAGCCCATTGTTCCCAGCATTTTAATTGACTTTTACAACATGCATGGCTTACGGAGGAAAAATTCTTATTCAACTTCCCCATGGATATACATGTAAAAGGAAAAGTAATAAGACCAAGAACCATTAAGATAAAATCAAAGAAAACTCAGATGAGTGTGTATAAATAAACATGTACATGTATGTGTAGTGTGACCTAAGTGTAAGTAGAAGTAGCAAGAAGTACAGACAAAAGACACCAGCAATCCTACCATCATGTAAAACAATTACAGGTTTTCGTTTCACACTCACTTGGCAGGACGGTAGTACCTCCCTGGGTGGTTGCTGTCTACCAAGCTACTACCACAGGATGGTAGTACCTCCCTGGGTGGTTGCTGTCTACCAACCTACTACCACAGGATGGTAGTACCTCCCTGGGTGGTTGTTGTCTACCAACCTACTACCACAGGATGGTAGTACCTCCCTGGGTGGTTGTTGTCTACCAACCTACTACCACAGGATGGTAGTACCTCCCTGGGTGGTTGTTGTCTACCAACCTACTACCACAGGATGGTAGTACCTCCCTGGGTGGTTGCTGTCTACCAACCTACTACCACAGGATGGTAGTACCTCCCTGGGTGGTTGTTGTCTACCAACCTACTACCACAGGATGGTAGTACCTCCCTGGGTGGTTGCTGTCTACCAACCTACTACCACAGGATGGTAGTACCTCCCTGGGTGGTTGTTGTCTACCAACCTACTACCACAGGATGGTAGTACCTCCCTGGGTGGTTGTTGTCTACCAACCTACTACCACAGGATGGTAGTACCTCCCTGGGTGGTTGTTGTCTACCAACCTACTACCACAGGATGGTAGTACCTCCCTAGGTGGTTGTTGTCTACCAACCTACTACCACAGGATGGTAGTACCTCCCTGGGTGGTTGTTGTCTACCAACCTACTACTACAGGATGGTAGTACCTCCCTGGGTGGTTGTTGTCTACCAACCTACTACCACAGGATGGTAGTACCTCCCTGGGTGGTTGTTGTCTACCAACCTACTACCACAGGATGGTAGTACCTCTTTGGGTGGTTGTTGTCTACCAACCTACTTCCACAGGATGGTAGTACCTCCCTGGGTGGTTGTTGTCTACCAACCTACTACCACAGGATGGTAGTACCTCCCTGGGTGGTTGTTGTCTACCAACCTACTACCACAGGATGGTAGTACCTCCCTGGGTGGTTGTCTACCAACCTACTACCACAGGATGGTAGTACCTCCCTGGGTGGTTGTTGTCTACCAACCTACTACTACAGGATGGTAGTACCTCCCTGGGTGGTTGTTGTCTACCAACCTACTACCACAGGATGGTAGTACCTCCCTGGGTGGTTGTTGTCTACCAACCTACTACCACAGGATGGTAGTACCTCTTTGGGTGGTTGTTGTCTACCAACCTACTTCCACAGGATGGTAGTACCTCCCTGGGTGGTTGTTGTCTACCAACCTACTACCACAGGATGGTAGTACCTCCCTGGGTGGTTGTTGTCTACCAACCTACTACCACAGGATGGTAGTACCTCCCTGGGTGGTTGTTGTCTACCAACCTACTACCACAGGATGGTAGTACCTCCCTGGGTGGTTGTTGTCTACCAACCTACTACCACAGGATGGTAGTACCTCCCTGGGTGGTTGTCTACCATCCTACTACCACAGGATGGTAGTACCTCCCTGGGTGGTTGTCTACCAACCTACTACCACAGGATGGTAGTACCTCCCTGGGTGGTTGTTGTCTACCAACCTACTACTACAGGATGGTAGTACCTCCCTGGGTGGTTGTTGTCTACCAACCTACTACCACAGGATGGTAGTACCTCCCTGGGTGGTTGTTGTCTACCAACCTACTACCACAGGATGGTAGTACCTCTTTGGGTGGTTGTTGTCTACCAACCTACTTCCACAGGATGGTAGTACCTCCCTGGGTGGTTGTTGTCTACCAACCTACTACCACAGGACGATAGTACCTCCCTGGGCGGTTGTTGTCTACCAACCTACTACCACAGGATGGTAGTACCTCCCTGGGTGGTTGTTGTCTACCAACCTACTACCACAGGATGGTAGTACCTCCCTGGGTGGTTGTTGTCTACCAACCTACTACCACAGGATGGTAGTACCTCCCTGGGCAGTTGTCTACCAACCTACTACCACAGGATGGTAGTACCTCCCTGGGTGGTTGTTGTCTACCATCCTACTACCACAGGATGGTAGTACCTCCCTGGGTGGTTGCTGTCTACCAACCTACTACCACAGGATGGTAGTACCTCCCTGGGTGGTTGCTGTCTACCAACCTACTACCACAGGATGGTAGTACCTCCCTGGGTGGTGGTTGTCTACCAACCTACTACCACAGGATGGTAGTACCTCCCTGGGTGGTTGCTGTCTACCAACCTACTACCACAGGATGGTAGTACCTCCCTGGGTATTTGTTGTCTACCAACCAACTACCACAGGATGGTAGTACCTCCCTGGGTGGTTGTTGTCTACCAACCTACTACCACAGGATGGTAGTACCTCCCTGGGTGGTTGTTGTCTACCAACCTACTACCTCAGGATGGTAGTACCTCCCTGGGTGGTTGTTGTCTACCAACCTACTACCACAGGATGGTAGTACCTCCCTGGGTGGTTGTTGTCTACCAACCTACTACCACAGGATGGTAGTACCTCCCTGGGTGGTTGTTGTCTACCAACCAACTGCCACAGGATGGTAGTACCTCCTTGGGTGGTTGTTGTCTACCAACCTACTTCCACAGGATGGTAGTACCTCCCTGGGTGGTTGTCTACCAACCTACTACCACAGGATGGTAGTACCTCCCTGGGTGGTTGTTGTCTACCAACCTACTACCACAGGATGGTAGTACCTCCCTGGGTGGTTGTTGTCTACCAACCTACTACCACAGGACGGTAGTACCTCCCTGGGTGGTTGCTGTCTACCAACCTACTACCACAGGACGGTAGTACCTCCCTGGGTGGTTTCTGTCTACCAACCTACTACCACAGGATGGTAGTACCTCCCTGGGTGGTTGTTGTCTACCAACCTACTACCACAGGATGGTAGTACTTCCCTGGGTGGTTGTTGTCTACCAACCTACTACCACAGGATGGTAGTACCTCCCTGGGTGGTTGTTGTCTACCAACCTACTACCACAGGACAGTAGTACCTCCCTGGGTGGTTGTTGTCTACCAACCTACTACCACAGGACGGTAGTACCTCCCTGGGTGGTTGCTGTCTACCAACCTACTACCACAGGATGGTAGTACCTCCCTGGGTGGTTGCTGTCTACCAACCTACTACCAGAGGATGGTAGTACCTCCCTGGGTGGTTGCTGTGTACCAACCTACTACCACAGGATGGTAGTACCTCCCTGGGTGGTTGCTGTCTACCAACCTACTACCACAGGATGGTAGTACCTTCCTGGGTGGTTCTTGTCTACCAACCAACTACCACAGGATGGTAGTACCTCCCTGGGTGGTTGTTGTCTACCAACCTACTACCACAGGATGGTAGTACCTCCCTGGGTGGTTGCTGTCTACCAACCTACTACCACAGGACGGTAGTACCTTCCTGGGTGGTTCTTGTCTACCAACCAACTACCACAGGATGGTAGTACCTCCCTGGGTGGTTGTTGTCTACCAACCTACTACCACAGGATGGTAGTACCTCTCTGGGTGGTTGTTGTCTACCAACCTACTACCACAGGATGGTAGTACCTCCCTGGGTGGTTGTCTACCAACCTACTACCACAGGACGGTAGTACCTCCCTGGGCGGTTGTTGTCTACCAACCTACTACCACAGGATGGTAGTACCTCCCTGGGTGGTTGTTGTCTACCAACCTACTACCACAGGACGGTAGTACCTCCCTGGGTGGTTGTTGTCTACCAACCTACTACCACAGGATGGTAGTACCTCCCTGGGTGGTTGTTGTCTACCAACCTACTACCACAGGATGGTAGTACCTCCCTGGGTGGTTGTTGTCTACCAACCTACTACCACAGGACGGTAGTACCTCCCTGGGTGGTTGTTGTCTACCAACCTACTACCACAGGATGGTAGTACCTCCCTGGGTGGTTGTTGTCTACCAACCTACTACCACAGGATGGTAGTACCTCCCTGGGTGGTTGTTGTCTACCAACCTACTACCACAGGATGGTAGTACCTCCCTGGGTGGTTTTTGTCTACCAACCTACTACCACAGGACAGTAGTACCTCCCTGGGTGGTTGCTGTCTACCAACCTACTACCACAGGATGGTAGCACCTCCCTGGGTGGTTGTTGTCTTCCAACCTACTACCACAGGATGGTAGTACCTCCCTGCGTGGTTCCTGTCTACCAACCTACTACCACTGGATGGTAGTACCTCCCTGGGTGGTTGTTGTCTACCAACCTACTACCACTGGATGGTAGTACCTCCCTGGGTGGTTGTTGTCTACCAACCTACTACCTAGAATTATCATTATATATGTATTATTATTATACGTATTATATTATTGTTATTGTATTATATTATTATACACCTACCATCCGACTTACGACCGAATTCAGTTCCGAGAAACCGGTCGTAAGTCGAACTTTACTACTGAATATCAACAAAACATTTTTGTAATGACTTTATTTTATTGTTTTATTTTGGTATTTCATGTTTTACTTTACTTTTTATGCTGTTAGTACAGGAGGGCCCCACTTATATGGCAGGTTAGGTTCCAGGCTCCCGCCGTAAAGCGGAAACCGCCGTAAAGTGGAACACCCTTTTTTTCCACTTACAAATGCATACAAACACTAGATAACAAGTTTACACTAACATATATTAAGTTAGCAATAGAACTAGGCATCAAAAAACAATAAAAAAGTACAATACACACATAGTGCACTCATTACTTACCTTAAAATATTTATAGTCTTAATCTAGGGTGAGACAAGTAGTATTTATTGTAAGAAATCAAGTGTGGTATGTATGGTAGTCAGCCAGGGTACCATACCAGGCCACCCCACCCACACATACTATTCTATGATATTTAACCCTGTCAGGGTCCGTCCCGTAGATCTACGGCTTTACCGTGAGTGTCCAAACCGTAGATCTACGCCATGAGCTCAGCTCACTCTGATAAACTGTGAGTGGTACATTTGGGCCTAGATATGAGAGAATACATCTATGTGGTATGTGTGCACCACATAAAACAGATCCTGCAGCACACTGTGTATAATGAGAGAAAAAAACTGAAATCATGATTTTTCGATTAAAACAGCAACTTTGCAGTGTTTTTTCGTATGTTTTTTATAGTTGTATTTGCGATTTCTTGGTCTCATTTGATAGAATGGAAGACATATTACAGAAATAGAGATGATTTTGATTGGTTTTAGCACTGGAAATGGCTTGAAACTGAGCTCAAAGTAGCAGAAATGTTAAATTTTTGCCGATATTCAAGAGTAAACAAACGACCTCACACGTCTAATACACGACAGCTGGTGGGTCTAATATACATTCACAAATATGGTGATGATATTTATACAATTATTACAGTATTGCATAACAGTAAATCTTCTATTTTTTGGTGTGAATAAAAATTCATTATGTGAATAAAAAATCAAAATGGAATTTATTTGTAAAGCCTCAAAACATAACTAATGAACAGAGGAAATGTTAGTTTAGTGCCAGGAATGCCTACATTGTTCATTCTGGACCCTATTTTGAAATTGGAATATTTTGAACTTTGTGTTAAATTGGCCAAATTAACAATTTCCGATCACTTTGTTTTGTAGTTGAAACAGTTGACTTGGCGATTTCTTGTGCTCAATCGATAGAATAGAAGTAATACTAGTGAAATAGCTAAGAATTTGGTTGATTGGAATAATGTAATTGGCCTAAAATGGGAGTCAAAGTCGGCAAAATCGCCGATTCATAAATATCGCTGACACATCAAAATTCGCGAGAGCATAATTTCGTCAATTTTCCACCAAATTTCGTACTTTTTGTTTTATTACCTTCACAAAAAGATTCTCTACGATTTCATAAGAAAAAATAACAAATTTTTTTTTTGAAAATTCTTGGACACTGGTGCGTGACTCCAGATTTGGGCCTTGGACCCTGAAAGGGTTAAGCATCCCAGAGCGATAAAATGTATATACAGTTCACTCATTATTTTATTATTTATTATCACACTGGCCGATTCCCACCAAGGCAGGGTGGCCCGAAAAAGAAAAACTTTCACCATCATTCACTCCATCACTGTCTTGCCAGAAGGGTGCTTTACACTACAGTTTTTAAACTGCAACACTAACACCCCTCCTTCAGAGTGCAGGCACTGTACTTCCCATCTCCAGGACTCAAGTCCGGCCTGCCGGTTTCCCTGAATCCCTTCATAAATGTTACTTTGCTCACACTCCAACAGCACGTCAAGTATTAAAAACCATTTGTCTCCATTCACTCCTATCAAACACGCTCACGCATGCCTGCTGGAAGTCCAAGCCCCTCGCACACAAAACCTCCTTTACCCCCTCCCTCCAACCCTTCCTAGGCCGACCCCTACCCCGCCTTCCTTCCACTACAGACTGATACACTCTTGAAGTTATTCTGTTTCGCTCCATTCTCTCTACATGTCCGAACCACCTCAACAACCCTTCCTCAGCCCTCTGGACAACAGTTTTGGTAATCCCGCACCTCCTCCTAACTTCCAAACTACGAATTCTCTGCATTATATTCACACCACACATTGCCCTCAGACATGACATCTCCACTGCCTCCAGCCTTCTCCTCGCTGCAACATTCATCACCCACGCTTCACACCCATATAAGAGCGTTGGTAAAACTATACTCTCATACATTCCCCTCTTTGCCTCCAAGGACAAAGTTCTTTGTCTCCACAGACTCCTAAGTGCACCACTCACTCTTTTTCCCTCATCAATTCTATGATTCACCTCATCTTTCATAGACCCATCCGCTGACACGTCCACTCCCAAATATCTGAATACGTTCACCTCCTCCATACTCTCTCCCTCCAATCTGATATTCAATCTTTCATCACCTAATCTTTTTGTTATCCTCATAACCTTACTCTTTCCTGTATTCACCTTTAATTTTCTTCTTTTGCACACCCTACCAAATTCATCCACCAATCTCTGCAACTTCTCTTCAGAATCTCCCAAGAGCACAGTGTCATCAGCAAAGAGCAGCTGTGACAACTCCCACTTTGTGTGTGATTCTTTATCTTTTAACTCCACGCCTCTTGCCAAGACCCTCGCATTTACTTCTCTTACAACCCCATCTATAAATATATTAAACAACCACGGTGACATCACACATCCTTGTCTAAGGCCTACTTTTACTGGGAAAAAATTTCCCTCTTTCCTACATACTCTAACTTGAGCCTCACTATCCTCGTAAAAACTCTTCACTGCTTTCAGTAACCTACCTCCTACACCATACACTTGCAACATCTGCCACATTTACTCATTACTTACCTTAAAATATAGGGTGAGATGAGTAGTATTTATTGTAAAAAATCAAGTGTAGTATGTATGGTAGTCAGGCAGGCTACCATACCAGAGAGAAAGAATGAGTGCATGAGAGAGGACAGGCGCAGAGTTATGTAAACAAACCAGGCGAAAGTAAGTTTTGTAAACAGTGTACACGTCTGGTTTGTGTACAAGTTACATTGTGTACAGGTTGTCTCTACATTGATACGGTAGAATAAATAAAGAAGAGCACTCCCATTCTCATGTAACATCATTTTGAGAAGAAATGATGCTCTGAGTGAAGGCAATGGAAGTAAGTCACTGACTTTTTTGGGTTATCCTAGGTTCTCTACACATATGTTGTTATGTATTTATGTTATGTATCGTGTTTATTATATAATTTTGAAAACAATATCACGGATGGATTAATGAAAATGTGTATATTAACGTAATATACAACATTTAACCCTTTGAGGGTCGACAGGCCCTCTCCGAAACTCGTTCTCAGGGTCGGCCAAATTTCAAAAAAAAAAAAATTATTTTTTCTTATGAAAAAATAGAGTATTTTTTTCTAAACATTATAGGCTAAACAAAAAATTTTTAACGTCAATACTTACCGAGATATGGAGGTGTGAAATTTGCCAAAATTGAGCAACATATGGTAACATCGCCGACTGCCGTCACCCGGTATTTTTCTATTTACTTTTTTATGTACTATTTTCAATTATTTTTCAATTTTTCTTTTTCTGAGTAACTTTTATGGCCTCTGAGGCCAACATGATCAGTATTTTGTAAGTTATTTCTTTTTCAATACTACACAATAAGGGCGTAAACACTGTTGTCATTATTTTGTTTACAGAAAATATTTACACAAACAAACAATATGAAATGTTGTTTATTACTATTTTTCTATATTTTATATACACATATACAGTCACAGGACATGTTTCTAGAAGTTCTGCAGCCTGTGGAACTCTTTGAAACATGGTGTCATGCACAGTGGAGTTTTGCACTCCTCACACATAAAACGAGTGTCTCTGCATTGTTGTGGGCGTTTTTTTGTATGTGAACAGACGTAACACCTCTTCTGAGCCTTTTTCTTCAAAGCAGTAGCAGGCAGTTTTACCAGGAAGTGATCACCATGCTTCAGACGAGCAGGTAGTTGTTGATAATTTGGTGGGCGGTCAATTGCAGGTGCATTTCCTTGGTACTTGAATACTATTTGTCTGATGACAGACAAACAGAATTCGCCGTACTGTGGTTTGTTTCTGGTGCTCATCTTATACATATTATAAGCATTGAGCATGGAAATGTCCAGAAGATGGAAAAACAGTTTGATGTACCACTTATAACTCTTGCGAACACAATCAGCAAACCCAATCTGCATGTCACATTTGTCCACTGAACGCATGTTGAAGGTGTAATCAATCACAGCTGCAGGTTTTAGAATGGGTTCATTTCTCTCTCTATGCTGCCTGCCACTGTCTGCCATTTCATTAGGGTGAACTGATGACAACAGTGTGACATCTCGTTTGTCATGCCACCGAAATGCCATGATGTCATTGGCAGCAAACGCCTGCACCTCACCTCTGCGAGTGCCAGCGTCAAACCTGGGCATATGTTTTCGATTTGCACGCACTGTGCCACACACATCTGTCATGTTCACTCGCAAAAAATCACTGAGTGAGGGGCTTGTGTACCAGTTATCTGTATATAATATATGCCCCTTACCAAGGTATGGTTCTATCATTGTTCGAACCACATCACCTGAGATGCCCAATAACTTCCTGGTATTTTGCAATGTATAACTTCCAGTGTACACAATAATATCCAATACCAGACCACTGTAACAATCACAAAGCACAAACAACTTTATACCAAAGCGTTTCCTCTTGCTTGGTATGTACTGCTTGAAAGAGAGTCTTCCTTTGAACAGAATCAAAGACTCGTCAATTACAAGCTTCCTGAAGGGATAAAAATGAGTACTGAATTTCTGTTTCAGATACACAAACACATTCCTAATCTTATATAACCTGTCAGTTCTGTCAGGCCTGGTTTTATCTGAGAAGTGAAGCATACGTAACATTAGCACAAATCGATTCACTGGCATTATATCACTGAAACCTGGTGTTGCAATCAGGGGGTCTGTTGACCAGTATGATTTCACTTTGTGCTTATACACATGTGGCATAAGCATTATTGTGGCAAAGAAAAGATACATCTCAGCCACAGTTGCCTCCTTCCATTGGTGTAGACGTGATTTTGGTGAAAGTATTGTGTTTGCCATGGTGTACTCGTAGTATGTGTTGCTTTCCATGACAATACTTTTCATCAGTGGTTCGTCAAAGAATAACTCGAAAGATTCCAGTTCAGTGGCATTGTTCCCAAGTGCACAAGATGGCCGTATTCCACTTTGGCTGCTATCAAACTGGTGGGGATTTGGAACAAAATTGACAGCTTCCTGCCAATCCCAGGTGCGGTCTGCTGGTGGGTACTGGACAATGACACGTGGTTGTGGTTGTGGAGGTTGTGGTTGTGGAGGCTGGTGTGGTGGGGGAGTGGGGGATGGTGGCCTTTGTTCTAGATCAGCTGAGGCAGCGGCGTGGGTGGCAGCATGGCCCACTGCTGGTGCCTCACCGCCGGCACCACTACCACCACGCACATTTTCCATCCCAATTGCAACAGTATCTTCGTCATTTTCACTGTCTGTTCCTGTTGTACAGCCACGGGATGTACTCCGAGATACACTCCTTCCCCTTGGTATAACATATGGCACACTTCCAGAGCGCATATATCGTCGTATATACTGACGCTTCACTGGGGAATATTGCACTTCACTATCACTACTGGAACTAGTTTGAAGAGCTTGTAGTTCATATTCACTATCACTATCATCACCCATGCTCTCATCTGAGTCTGGGATTTGGGAAAATAGAAGTTTCCTCTTGGGTTCTGGAACAACTGAACGTGAACACGAGGGCCCAGCACCAGAGGTGGAAGGCTGAGGGTCGTCTGGGTTTTCTTCACTATTACCGATATTATGGTCATTAGTTTCGGTCAAAACCTCACTAAAACCACGAAACTCATCTTCACTGGCACTTCCATCACTATTAGAACTGTCACTGGGGAACAAAAGTGTCCCAATTCGCCGAGGAGTGAGGAGCTTCTTACCGCGAGGCATGGTGGACATTGTTTACTAAGAGGGCATTCCCACAATGCACCACTGGGTCCCAGATTTTTTTTCTACCACGCACACTGACCACGCAGACCCATTCTCTCACACCTAGGCCTACCAGCCTTTTCGCGCGAGATTTGAGGCCGCTAGAATTTATGCATACTAGTACGTCAAAAACCCCTACGCGTAAGACGTACTAGTACGACGAAAACCCTCAAAGGGTTAATGATACACCGAGCTCAGACAGCGTAAACAAACAAACTCAACAGGTTGTGGACGATCACTCGGTCAGGCGAAATAGACGGTATTAATACGTGTCCAGTTTTAGTTCATTCATGTACATTTGTAAGAGTTTGTGAAACTTTTACCTTATAATATTTTTATTATTATTATAATTAAATCACGAAACAAATACTCTTACACTGTGTACAAGTTAGTACAGAATTATAGCTATAAAGTGAAGGCATACGAAAGGAATATTTTTCTACAGTTATCCCTAGTGACGGGCTAGAGAAAACGTAATTCTTCCGACACTTCTACAAACCATTTGGTAAACATCTCATATATATTTGTATAAATTTTTATACTGTGGGTGCATGTATCATGTTTGTGTGTTACATAATGTGTTTCTTATATAATTTTGAAAAAAATATCATAGATAGATTAAGGGAAATGTCTATATTAACGTAATATGCGACATTAATGCGCCCAAGAGATTATTATTATTACTATTATTATTATTATTATTATTATTATTATTATTATTATTATTATTATTATTATTATTATTGCATCAAGAGTAGAGAGACTCTTAGTGATTTTAATGTGTACCTACATGCCAGCACAGTGTGTAAGTTTATTTAGGTACAGGTGTACACAAGTTTAATTATCAAGTACAGTACATATAAAATATACAATAACTTTAAAACACTTGAAATTTTGGAAAGTTTCCAGACATAATAAGGAGATGTGCTCAGGGAGAATGTAAACAAACTCGGTGGGCCGCTGTGACCGTATTAGAAAGACAGGTGGGGGGAGCCGTATAGCGAGTTTTGGTCATAATTTGAAATGTCCGTATTAGCGGAACGCCGTAAAGCGAAACGCCGTAAAGCGGGGCCCTCCTGTACTGTATTTTATACTGTAAGGTTTAGGTTAAACACTGTGTGCAACACAAATAGTTGTTTTCTTCCCAGAAATTTGGCATAAAAAACACGGTCGTAAGTCGAGTGGTCGTAAGTCGAGCAGGTCGTAAGTCGGATGGTAGGTGTACATACTATTATTATTATACATATTATTATTATTATTATTATTATTGCAATATAAATAATATGTAATTTTTATTCACACAAAAAATATAAGATTTTACTGTTATGCCTTATTGCAATAATTATATAAAAAATGTCAACCTATTCATGACTGCATATTGGAATGGACAGTGATGTCATTTGTTTACTATTGAACAAATGGAACATTTCTCCTGTGTTGAGCTCAATTTCAAGGTACTTTTCGTTGGGAAAGCAATCAAAATCATATCTATTTCTGTAATATATCTTCCATTCTATCAAATGAGACCAAAAAACGAGAATACACCCATAAAAACCATACGAAAATACTGCTAAGGGGCGGCTAATTGCTGAGAAGCGAACTCCATTATTTATGCTTAGATTTCTTTCATTTTTTGGCGTACATTAAGAAGCATCTTTCCATCATACATTGCTAAAGTTTCAATAAGATAGTCCAACAAACAAATGAGATACAGTTTCCTAGATCAAGAGCAAGAGCTCCTCACCAGTGCTAAGGAACCTGCCTTGAGGTCTGCTCGCTTATGAAAATTTTGCTTGCGTATGGAAACAAAAAATCGACCCATCGACTGCTTGTATTTGGAAAAACTCGCATGTGGATGCGCTCGCAAGTAGAGGTTCCACTGTAGTTTAGACTACCACTGGGGCAACAGTGGATTATAATTGAGGATGAGCTGTACAAGTTATCTGTTTCATGTTTGTGTGTGCAAGCATCATGAAGATACTGTGCTAAAGGTTTTGTGTGCAAGGAACTTGGACATGCAGCAGGCATGTGTGAGCATGTTTGATAGGAGTGAATGAAGACAAATGGTTTTTGGGACCTAATGAGCTGTTGGAGTGTGAGCAGGGTAATTTTTTGTGAAGAGATTCAGGGAAACTGGTTAGCCAGACTTGACTCCTGGAGGTGGGAAGCATAATGCCTAAACTATAAAAGAGGGTTTTGGGATATTGACTGTTTGGAGTGACATCCAAACTGTTGTATATGAGCCCTTCTGCAAAGACAGTGATTGTGTGAGAATGATGGTGAAAGTGTTTCTTTTGTGGGTCACCCTGCTTCGGTGGGAGATTGCCGACGTGTTAAAAAAAAAATCTTAATTGATGAGAGTGCCAAAAAATCTTAACTATTTATGAATGCAGTTAGATAAGACATATTTGCATTTTAAAGAAATAATATAAGGCATGTCTTTTCAGATATTATTCATGGAAAATTGGACCAAAAAAATGGTATATTAGAACTAGATCATGCAATTGGTCGGGACGTGAAGCCAGAGGATTTGCCTAACATTGTAGCAACTTTACAAGTATGTATTGGTTGTTGTTTATTAACAGAATTATGTATTAAACTTATAAGAATGGTTCACTTGTTTCATCTCTCATGGTTTTGAATGGATCATGGTTGACAATGGAAAGGCTGGCAAATAAATATAGCAAAGCTGTGTGATTTACAGTTTTTATAAGTTTTGTAACATGCATTTTCTTGCACTTTAAACATGTTTCTACAGTTGAGTAAGTGTTACCCTAAAATTTCAATACATCATATGTTATGGAAAGAAATCAAAGAAGTATGAGAGTATGACTGTTTTAACTAGAGAGTATATAAGAATGAAAGTGAATTATGAGAAGTGGGTAAATGTTAGTGTTTTGTGCATCTAGATGTGTGAAAAGTGTAGAAGAGAATTTAAGGCAAGTGAGAGAATAGATGCTATAGGGGATTTGACCACAAAATTAGGATATTGTTGTGGAAGGTGTAGTATTTTATTATTATTAACACACTGGCCGATTCCCACCAAGGCAGGGTGGCCCAAAAAAAAAGAAAAACTTTCACCATCATTCACTCCATCACTGTCTTGCCAGAAGGGTGCTTTACACTACAGTTTTTAAACTGCAACATTAACACCCCTTTTTCAGAGTGCAGACACTGTACTTCCCATCTCCAGGACTCAAGTCCAGCCTGCCGGTTTCCCTGAATCCCTTCATAAATGTTACTTTGCTCACACTCCAACAACACTCAAATAATATTTATTTTCTATAAGAGGCAACTAAAATGCCAGGAGCAAAGAGCTAGTAACTTATACAGCAAAACCTGTATAAATTGCTAAATGTAAGGGGAAAAATTTCCATTTTTCTTTTTAGGTCACCCTACCTCAGTGGGATATGGCTGGTGCATTGAAAAAAAAAAGTTACATATGTTGGGTTAACAATTTTTTGTGAAGATTTCAGCAACTGGCTTTAAGAGGGAAATAACAAGGGTAAAGAAAGTTGTAATAGTGTTAAGAAGTCTGTAGTAAGAAAGAGGTTTGTCATTGGATGCAAAAATAGAAATGCCTCAGAGTTTAATGTCATTGTTTTTGTGTAGGTATGAGACAAAATCCTTTGAAAGGGATGATTGTGGGATGAATTTTATGTGGAGAATAATTTGCTGAAATTAAAAGAGGGGTTTTTTGGAATGAAAGACATTATTTAAAGAGCACAAGAGTTGAGATTGGTAATGTAGAAAGAATTAAGACAAGGTGTATAAAAGAGTACATTAGTCTGAGTTAGATGGAAAGTGTAGTGAGCTCAAGGAGGGTGTGAGTGAGGTACATAAAGGTAATAATTTGAGCATCTAACAGCATGTGTTTAACTGAAGTGATCAGAAACAAGTGATATGGCATAGAAAATTTGAAATGTTAGTGTGTATGAGGTAACACATCCATAGGGACTTTTTAAAATTGAGTATTTAGTCACATCATTTATGAGCCTATTTTTGGTGTTAACAGCAGTGCTATAATTACTTCCATGGTAAAGATTTCTAGTATTATATCATTCTATTAAACATCAGATATGTGTGCCTGTTCTGTATTTCTCTATTTTATTTGCATTCTGTGGTATGCATGGAATTCTGTTTTTTGAGCTGTGATCCTGATGGTTGAAGTGTAGATTTTTTTTCCAACAGTCTTCGTGTGACACATGTGACACTATGCTTGCTAATATTGATCAGCTGATCACCCATGCTAATTCAGACAAGGAGAAACTCCTAAAGCATCGTAATTCATTAGAAACTGAGGTAAGATGGTGAAATATTTATTAAATCTATATTGAATCTTTAGGTTCAATAGAAATTGAATCCCCCTTTGTGTAGCCACAGTTGATTTCAACAAATTATTTCGTCTTAAGGGTGGCATCGGTAAATATTGTCATGGAAAATTTAATGAAAATCACAATACACAGTAATTATGTTGACATTTTTTGTCAATCATTGCTGCATATAAGGTCATCCAAAAAACTGAGTGATAACTTATAAAATCACATTCTATCTTGTAAAGTGAGGACATTAAATGTATTTTATTTCCCACTTACCATAAGACGTACTGTAATTTGTTTTAACACACTGACCATTTTCTAATGCCAGGGTGACCCAGTGAAGAAAAAAACATTCACTATCACTCATTCCCTGACAATCTCTCCAGAAGTGCATAGATATCACATCATTCAAATGATCTGTTGAATTGCAGCATTTCCACCCACCTTTCAGATTGCAGGCACTGTACATACTTCTTACCCTCAAAGCTCAAGTCCAGCTAACTGGTTTTCCTGAGTCTCTTCATAGATATTTTCTTGCTAATACTTCATCTGTTTGTTGAAGCCCAAAAACCACTGATCTTGACTCCGACCTAACACACACACATGTGCCTGCTGGACGCTACAACTGAACACTTCCTTCACACCTTCCATCCATTTCTGGAATATATTTTACAGGTTCCATCTGCCTCAGATTTATATTATTGATCAACCTATATTGCTCCATCCTTTTTAAAGAGCCAAACTATCTAATTCCCTCATTTGATCATAAACATGACATCTTTAGTGACACTGGCTTCCTTGCTGCAGCACTCAAAAAAAAAAATAATTTAAAAATAATTAATTTTTTTTTTCAACAAACCAGCCATATCCCACTGAGGCAGGGTGACCCATAAAGAAACAAAAGTTTCTCTCTAAATTTAGTAATTTGTACAGGAGAAAGACTTACTAGCTCCATGCTCCTGGCATTTTAGTCGCCTCTTACAACACGCATGACTTACAGAGGAAGAATTCTGTTCCACTTCCTCATGGAGATAGGAAATAAACAAGAAAAAAACTAGTAAGGAAACAGAAGAAAATCCAGAGGGGTGTGTGTGTATATACAGGAGGGCCCCACTTATACGGCAGGTTAGGTTCCAGGCTACCGCCGTAAAGCGGAAATCGCCGTAAAGTGGAACACCCTTTTTTTCCACTTATAAATGCATACAAACACTAGATAACAAGTTTACACTAACATATATTAAGTTAGCAATAGAACCAGGCATCAAAAAACAATAAAAAGGTACAATACACACATAGTGCACTCATTACTTACCTTAAAATATTTATAGTCTTAATCTAGGGTGAGACAAGTAGTATTTATTGTAAGAAATCAAGTGTGGTATGTATTGTAATAGCCAGGCTACCTTACCAGGCCACCCCACCCACACATACTATTCTATGATATTTAAGCATCCCAGAGCGATAAAATGTATATACAGTTCACTCATTACTTACCTTAAAATATTTGTAGTCTTAATGTAGGGTCAGGAGTAAGTAAATGAGATAAAACGAATAAATGAGAGAGAGAAAGAATGAGTACATGAGAGGTAACAGGCGCAGAGTTATGTAAACAAACCAGGCTCCCACATCTTATATTTATGTTTATTTATTCTATTGTGGGGTGTATTTATCATCTTTTTATGTTATGTATCGTGTTTATTATATAATTTTGAAAAAAATATCATGGCTGGATTAATGAAAATGTGTATATTACCGCAATATACGACATTTAATGAGACTCGGTGAGTATTGTTATTATCACCACTTGTGCAAGTCGTCTGCTACCACATCTCACATTTATGTTTATTTATTCTACTGTGGGGTGTATTTATCTTATTTATATGTTATGCATCGTGTTTATTATATAATTTTGAAAAAAATATCATGGCTGGATTAATGAAAATGTGTATATTACCGTAATATACGACATTTAATGAGACTCGGCGAGTATTGTTATTATCACCACTTGTGCAAGTCGTCTGCTCACATCTCACATTTGTTTATTTATTCTACTGTGGGGTGTATTTATCTTATTTATATGTTATGCATCGTGTTTATTATATAATTTTGAAAAAAATATCATGGATGGATTAATGAAAATGTGTATATTACCGCAATATACGACATTTAATGAGACTCGGTGAGTATTGTTATTATGGCGTCACTTGTGGAAGTCGTCTGCTCACATCTCACATTTATGTTTATTTATTCTACTGTGGGGTGTATTTATCTTATTTATATGTTATGCATCGTGTTTATTATATAATTTTGAAAAAAATATCATGGATGGATTAATGAAAATGTGTATATTACCGTAATATACGACATTTAATGAGACTCGGTGAGTATTGTTATTATGGCGTCACTTGTGGAAGTCGTCTGCTCACATCTCACATTTATGTTTATTTATTCTACTGTGGGGTGTATTTATCTTATTTATATGTTATGCATCGTGTTTATTATATAATTTTGAAAAAAATATCATGGATGGATTAATGAAAATGTGTATATTAACATAATATACGACATTTAAATGACTCGATGTATGTAAGTTTATTTAGGTACAGGTATACATAAGTATAATTATCAGAGTATATATAAAATATGAAATAACTTTTAAAAACATTTGAAATTTTGGAGTTTCCAGACAAAATGGAGAGACTTAGTGCTTACTGAGCTCATGGAGAATGTAAACAAACAGGGTGGGGCACGGTGACCGTATTAGAAAGTCAGGTGGGGGGAGCCGTATAGTGAGTTTTGGTCATAATTTGAAATGTCCGTATTAGCGGAACGCCGTAAAGTGAAACGCCGTAAAGCGGGGCCTTCCTGTATATGCCTGTACATGACTTGAGTCCTGGAAATGGGAAGTACAATGCCTGCACTTTAAAGGAGGGGTTTGGGATATTGGCAGTTTGGAGGGATATGTTGTGTATCTTTATACGTATATGCTTCTAAACTGTTGTATTCTGAGCACCTCTGCAAAAGCAGTGATAATGTGTGAGTGTGGTGAAAGTGTTGAATGATGATGGAAGTATTTTCTTTTTGGGGATTTTCTTTCTTTTTTGGGTCACCCTGCCTCGGTGGGAGACGACCAACTTGTTGGAAAAAAAAAAAAAAACATGTATGTTTAGTGTGACCTCAGTGTAAGTAGAAGTAGCAGGACGCACCTGTAATCTTGCATGTTTTTTCTTCTTTCAATGTACCAGCTGTATCCCACCGAGGTGGGGTGGCCCAAAAGAAAAAAATAAAGTTTCTCCTTTTAAATTTAGTAATACATGTATATACAGGAGGAGGAGTTACTAGCTCCTTGCTCCCGGCATTTTAGTCGCCTCTTACGACACGCATGGCTTACAGAGGAAGAATTCTGTTCCACTTCCCCATGGAGATAAGAACAAGAATTAGAAAGAAAATAGAAGAAAACCCAGAGGGGTGTGTATATATATATGCTTGTACACGTATGTGTAGTGTGGCCTAAGTGTAAGTAGAAGTAGCAAGATGTACCTGTAATCTTGCATATTTATGAGACAGACAAAAGACACCAGCAATCCTACCATCATATAAAACAATTACAGGTGTCCATTTCACACTCACTTGGCAGAACGGTAGTACAGGTTGGCCATCACTAATCTGGCGATCAGTAATCTGGTTCCATCAGTAATCCAACACTAATTTTGGCTAGCATAATTTCAAATTTCTGGGGTCACCACACCAACCTGCCACTACTGTTTGGTGGTGCTTCTTACTACATAAGTCATTCCAATTTCTTTTTCTCCATTTATTGTTATAACCTGCTGACCTTTAGCCCTAGCCATGGTTCCAACGACTAAAAGAAATGTTTCTTGTTGTGTAAAGCACATACACTGTACATTGTCCATAAAAGATAAGGTGGCTCTGAAGCCACTGTCGGTTGCCATGAACTCAGCTCACTCAGATAAGCTGTAACTGGTAAATTTGGGCCTACATATGAGAGAATAGGTCGGCGTGGTAAGTGTGCACTATATAAAAAAAAAATCCTGCAGCACGCAGTGCATAACGAGAAAAAAAGGTGACTGCTTTTGGTGTAAAACAACGACTTTGCGGTGTATTTTTGTATGGTTGTTTTCTCTCTCTCTCTCTCTCTTTTTTTTTTTTTTGGATAGAATGAAAGATAAATTACAGAAATAAATATAATTTTGATGGTTTCACATCAGAAAGTACTTTAAAATTGAGCTCAAAGTAGTGGAAATGTTCGATTTTTGCCGATGTTCAAGAGTAAACATGACATCAACGTCCAATGCATGTCCAACTGGCCGGTCTAATACGCAGTCATGACTGGGTTGACATTACGTATTTATACAATTATTACAATAATGCAGTGGTCTGCATAACAGTAAATCTATTTTTTGTGGGAATAAAAATTTAAAATAGAAAGCAAGTATAATATAAGAGGGGCCTGGAGATGTGACTAATGAACAGAGAAAATGTTATTTTAGTGCTAGGAATTCTGCATTGTTTATTCTGGACCCTGTTTTGAAACTGTCTTGAAATTTGTGTGAAATTGGCCAAATTATCAATTTCTGACCACTATTGGGTAGTTGAGATAGGTAAATGGGAGGTTCCATGTACTCTGTCGCCAGAATAGAAGGAATACTAGTGAAATAACTATGAGTTTGTTTTACTGGAACAATGGAATGAGCCATAATAGGGCGTAAAGTGGGTGTAACCCTTGCAGATCTGCTGGGCTAAAAAAAAAAATTGTAGAAAACTTTGAGGTAACTAATTTTGTTACATCTGATATTGCATATAATAAACCTTTCACTTAATGGAATTAATAGGAGACCATCAGTTTTAATCAGGGGGAAGGAAGGGGGGTATTACTAAACCCTTAGGGGTCATCTACAACCTGGGGAATGGGAGGCATTCAGGTTTGATTCAAGGAAGGGAAGGATGATTCCAGTTTCTTGGATCAAGAGCCTCCCCCTCCTCACTAGCATTAAGGCATCTCCCTGGAGAGGTAATAGGAGGCAAGATTTTTAATAATTACAATTCTTTGTTTTCTTTCATACTTTGTTTATTTTGTGAAGTGAATTAATTTGTTTATGGAGAAGCTCTAAACCCATAGGGGTCATACAGTACTTGGGGAATGGGAGACAGGTGTAATCATATTCTTCAGATCAAGAGCCCCTCACTAGCATCAAGGGACTTACCACCCTTGGGGAAGGTGTGAAGGGAAATGATTCTCTATTTGTCTAGGGTTCATTAAAACTTTTTTAATTTAATTAGTGTAGGTATAGCTGGAGGCTATGTATATGAGTTACAGCTTGAGGTATTAGTACAGTGAAACATGTTTCAGTGTCACAGCAGAAGAACATAGTTGTTGGTGAGGCCAGCCTCAACTGATGCCATACTTCCCACCTTCACTTGCACATGTAGTAAACAGGTTTCAGTGTCACAGCAGAAGAACATAGTTGTTGGTGAGGCCAGCCTCAACTGATGCCATACTTCCCACCTTCACTTGCACATGTAGTAAACAGGTTGGCTACTCTAGGCTTTTTCAGTCCTAGTACAGTTGAATCCCTGAATTTGTATGGGTTGTGTTCTTAGAGGTTCTACAAATTTGGAATCCATGACTAATACAAATTGTCTGCATAGTAAATTTTGTTCCAGATTTGGGTTTATTTTGTATTACAGATTATATATCTACTTCAGTATATATCTAATCTGGCTAATATTGACATTTGTTATAGAAAGAGTGAGTTTTGGGTGTAGGAAAGTCATTAAGCATATTTTGAGCAAAATAGAGTAGGTCCTCAACTTATAGTGCTCCATACTTTTGACATTGGCACCTTTGAACAATTAATGACTTATAAATGCTGAATTCAGCTAGGAAAATGGCAAATACAGTAAACCCTCTCTTGTTACAAAAGTACATAGTGCAATGTTGTTTAACCATAATCCAAAAAATGTCATTTTTTTAACATGGCATGCAAAAACTCATGATATTATTCTCTGTAAATCTAAAAACATTAATTTGTGAAATTTGGGTAATAACTTATGTCAGTTTTCACAATAGGCTCACCAGACCACAAATGGTGACGCCATCCAGTGAGCAGCCAGGATTTCAATCTGGGAGGGGCTTAAAAATCATAAGATGCTGAAAAATTCAAAGAAATAATTTTTAAAAAACATATTTTTCAGTATGTATAGTACGTGAAATTTCTGAAACTTGTGCTTTCTTGGTCACTGATCAGTATCAAACAGTGAATATTAGCCATTAATTGGAAAAATAAAGAAAAAATATTTACTTCTAAGGGGGCATTAACCCCCTTTGTCCCCCCTCCTCCCCATGGTTGTGCCACTGTCCCCACTAACCCCAACCTCATACAATTCTTGTTGAGCTACAGGAAATCATGTCCTTGAGACAATCTTTTTTAAACAACCAATGTTTTCCAAAATTTATATAATTTATGAATGTTTAATTGCTAATATAAAACACACGTAAAAAATTTTGAAGAGAATACAGTGGACCCCCGCTTAACGATCACCTCCAAATGCGACCAATTATGTAAGTGTATTTATGTAAGTGTGTTTGTACGTGTATGTTTGGGGGTCTGAAATGGACTAATCTACTTCACAATATTCCTTATGGGAAAAAATTCGGTCAGTACTGGCACCTGAACATACTACTGGAATGAAAAAAGTTCGTTAACCGGGGGTCCACTGTATTTAGTGTATTAATATCAAGAATTATTAAAAGATCAGTAAAAGACAACTTGATTCAGATATTATCCCCAAAGGTTACTAACCCGGTATCATACATTATCATAATTATACGTTTCTGTGCCTCTAATTGGTGAACATAAAAAAGCTGTTTAAGCAAGATGCAACCATGGCAGTTGTTTCTTTGCTAGGGGTTTATGTCATATTGACCCATAGTTGGCATATCTCTCTACATCTTCCTGATACAACATCCTACCTACACCATCATTTTAATACAGTAATATTGTATTCATCTTTAGTACCTTTGAGTATGTCAATGATTTTGAAAGGAGTAGAGAAGAATGGTGTAGTCTTACTAGGGTTAGGTGGAAGATTGTTAGCTGAAGTTGATGTTCTGGTACTGATGTTGATGATTGTACTGGAGTAGTGAGAAATTCTGTAATGCATCTTTGGTCTCTTTTTCCCCTGCAGTATTTTATATAGATAATGGTAAAGCATCGTCAGCTTCTCTGGCTCCCATTTAAGAGTAGCGCTTCTAGATTTGTCAGAGTCCTCTTTAGTGAAAAAATCTGATAGTTTACCAGCAACAAAGAATTGCTTACATAACTATTGCAATGTTAATTGTTTTTCTTGGGGTCTTCTTCCTTATCTTCATCTGTTATCTGTCTGCCTTGTATCTGGGCATTGAGTTCTGCCAACATTCTAGATTTCTGTATTCATCATTATCGTCTAAGGGCTCATTCACTTCATCTTCCACCATATCTTCCAAGTCCTCGCCTGGCAATCTCTGCCAGCTGAACAATTTTCTGGATGTGTCTCTCAACTGTGAGGGAAAATGTGTACAAGTATTTGCCACACTAGGCCATTACTTTTCCCTGCCTGCATTTAATGTTGATTGGGGCACTTCATTCCTTGTACAGTGGAACCCCGAGTTTCATCCACCCAGAGTATTGTACGCTTCGAGTTTAGAACCGTTTTTCTGCTAAATTTTGTCCCGAGTTTCACACTGTGCCTCATGTTTCATCCCGCATACCAGACCTGTCCGCCTTCATGCCTTCCCACGCAGGCATCGTGAGTCAGTCTGGCTGCTTGTTTATCTTTGAACATTACCCTACGCACTCATCTAAACATTTCACAATTAATTAATTGTGTTTGGTGCTTGTTTATTGAGTGCAACTATGAAATAAGTTACCATGGGCCCAAAGAAACTTCCTAGTAGCACCCCTTTCGTAAAGAAAGTGAGAAACACCATAGAAGTGAAGAAAGAAATACAGTGGAACCTCAAATATTGAACTGCTCCCAACTCGACAAATTATAATAAAGTTGATAGAATTACCGACAATATGTAAAGTAAAAGGACACAAGTGCAACTATTGTGACATTTTATTGTGGCAACGTTTCGCTCTCCAGGAGCTTTGTCAAGCCGTTACAAACAGTACATGGACACAGAGGGTATATATAGGCTCAGAGTGAGGTGCAATACTAGTGGTAGTAGTAGTAGTAGTGATATAAGTAGTAGTAGTATTAGTAATATAATATGTTAGAACAATTAACTTGCACATGAGTAAAAGGATATAAAAGCTATTACTTGGGAAACATAAAAATAGGTTGGACAAATATTTCTATTGGAGGCTGGGTAGAGAAGGCCTGTTTCAGTGTTCATTCTCTGTTAATATGCTTGTGTAGTATTAACAGGAGAGACTATGTGATGGCAGGGTTTACTGTTTTCAGGAAGATTCTTGCTAAGACTTCAGATATGGTGAAGCTGCCTTTGTTTTGTTTAATTGTATTAGAAACGGCTATTAGTGAAGATTCAAGGCACTTGCGTCTGTGGAAATTAATTTCTTTGATCACTAGTTGGGCGTCCCTGAACATCATGAGATGATTGGTGGAATTTCGGTGTTGTATACAGGCGTTGTTCAAGTTATCGTTCCTACATGTGTAAATGTGTTCATTGAGGTGGGTGTCGAGGTTTCTTGCTGTTTCGCCCTGTGGAGGCTGCGACAAGATTTATGTAGGTGAAACAGCAAGAAACCTCGACACCCGCCTCAATGATAAGGTGGTTTTGAAGCCAGTGTCGGTTGCCATGAGCTCAGTCATGAAGCAGGAGAATATGCTTTATTATTATGCTAATATCAACACTACAGCTTATTTGCCTATCACAATTGATCTAATATGACATAAGAAACAATATAAATAACATAAAACATGTTAAATACTCCAGAATAAATAATACTTGGCATAACACTGAGTAGTTCGATGGACGTATGAAGAGGATATGGTATACAAACACCATTCTCCTATCCCTGTCTTGGTGGCTTATATTAGAGAAAACGGAGTATAGCACAGGGCTAACTGTGATATACACTCGTACTGCACCATGAACCTGAAACAAAAAAGTTATTTTCTCTATATAGATTATCACACATAGCAGCATATGTGTAGAGAACCTAGGATAACCCCAAAAAAGTCAACGTGGCTTATTTTTAATACCTGGCTTGGGTTAGCCATATATGATTTTTGGTAAATATTCGATTCCCAGCCAGGGTAGAAACATTAGGCGTGTTTCTTTACACCTGTTGCCTATGTTTACCCATCAGTAAATGGGGTACCTGGGTGTTAGTCGACTAGTGTGGGTGTTATCCTGGGACGTTGACCTAATTTTCTTGAAATACTCAGCATAACAAGTGCCTTTCTATACAGTAGTATGTCACTGATGTCAGCTAGGCCTGTATACCTTGTATATGTACGTGTAGTAAATATTATTATTATTATTATTTTCTCAGTTGTTTGTTGGGTTATCTTATTCAAACTTGGGCAATGTATGATGGAAAGATACTTCTTCACGTACACCAAAAATGAAAGAAATCAGACCATAAATAGCTGAGTTCACTTCTCAGCCATTAGCGGCCGCTTAGTGGTATATTTTTGTATGGTTGTTATGGTTATATTCTCATTTTTTCGGTCTCATTTGATAGAATGGAAGATATATTACAGAAATAGATATGATTTTGATTGCTTTCATGACGAAAAGTACCTTGAAATTGCGCTCACAGTAGCGAAAATGTTCTATTCTTTAGCGAAGCTCAAGAGTAAACAAATGACGTCACCGTCCAATACCTGTCCACCTGCCAGTCCAAATTCCAGTACGGAGTCAAGAATGGATTGACATTATTTATACAATTATTATAATAATGCAGCAAGAGTAATATGAGAGGGGCCTGGAGCCATGACTAATGAACAGTGAAAATGTTATTTTAGTGCCAGGAATGTCTGCATTGTTTATTCTGGATCCTATTTTGAAATTGGCATCTGTTGAAATTTGTGTGAAATTGGCCAAATTGCCAATTTCTGACCACTTTATTGGGTAGTTGAAATAAGTGAATGGGCGGTTTCTTGTACTCAGTCGACAGACTAGAAGTAAATAAGTTTATTCAGGTATACATAAATACAGATACATAGCAGTGTATGTATAGAGAGCCTAGGATAACCCAGAAAAGTCAGACAAAGTGACTTATTTCCAGTACCTGGCTTGGGCTTGCCATATATGATTTTTGGTAATTTTTTTTATTCTCAGTTGTTTGTTGGGCTATCTCATTGAAACTTGGGCATTGTATGATGGAAAGATGCTTCTTAATGTACAACAAAAATATAAAAGACGGACGATAAATAAGGGAGTTAACTTCTCGGCCATTAGCCGCCTCTTTGCGGAATATTTTCGTATGGTTTTTATGGTTGTATTCTCATTTTTTTGGACTCATTTGATAGAATGGAAGATATATTACAGAAATAGACATGATTTTGATTGCTTTCATGACGAAAAGTACCTTGAAATTGAGCTCAAAGTAGCGGAAATGTTCGAATTTTGCCGATGTTCAATGAACTGTGTAAGTTAAGATGGTTAATTTTATTAAGTGTATTCTAACCTAACCACTCTGTAATTCGGCAAACTCAGTAAACCGCCACACTGCAGGTCCCAATGATGCCGGATTTGTGATGGAGGACCTGTACTACCACTAGTATTGCACCTCACTCTGAGCCTATATATGCCCTATAAGTGGAAATATAAACACATATGCAGTATAATGTGATCCTTTATTGACAACGTTTCACCCACACAGTGGGCTTTTTCAAGTCACACATGGATCTACCTGGGGTGGAAGGTACGGGAGTATTTATAGTCATGTTCAGAATGTTGAGGTCAGGTGGAGAATGCTGCATCTGATGATCTACCGGGTGGGGTTATAGAGTCTTGGGTAGCTTGGCAGGGGTATTGGACAAGTTGTGAGTAGATCTTCTGCAGTGTTCTATGTTCTTATGTGGGATAGTGATGAAGAAGTTTCTTGGCGAGTGGTTCAGCTATGTTATAGAAGCCATTGTGCTGGTTGAAATTGTTGGTTATAGAGATAAGCGATGATTCCAGGATTCTTCGGTATTGAGTGTTGTCTTCTGTGGCGATAAGTCTTGAGTTTCTGTAGTTAATTAAATGGTTGTGTGAATTGCGATATTGTACACAGGCATTCCTTGTATCGTCAGTCCTGCTTGCATATTGGTGTTCTGAAATACGTGTTTGGAGGTCTCTTGATGTTTCGCCCACATATACATGTAATTTGTTGCAGTCATTACAAGGGATTATGTATACCCCTGCAGAGGATGGAGGCTTGTCCTGTCTACTACTGGTGATGTCCTTGATGGTCGTGGTTGTGGAGGTAGATACTTGGAATGATGTTTTGGAAAAGATGTTGGAAACATGTTTGGCAATGGAGTTGGTGGGGAGGACTATGTATCTCTTCCCGGCAGTGTCTTCTCTGGGTGTGTTGAAGATGTTTAATGCCCGCCGTCTGCAGTCTCTGATGAAGTGACGAGGATAGTGGAGTTTAGAAAATACTTGTTCAATTATAGTGCATTCTTCCTCAAGAAACTCATTGCTGCTTTTATAAGTGTATTTTTGAGGGTCTGAAATGAACTAATCTAATTTAAATTATTCCTGATGGGAATAAATTTGTTCGGTAACAGCACTCGAACAGCTGTCTGGAACGAAGAAATTTCGATATTTGAGGTTCCACTGTAGTACAAAAATACGAGTGTGGTGTGTGAGTTGTGGAGCTTGCCTGGATGTATGGCAAAAACAAATCAACAATCATTTCTATCCTGGTGAAGAGAAAAGAAATCAAGGAAGCTAATGTTGCAAAAGGTGTAGCCATGTTAACTAAAAATAGATCACAAACAATCGAATAGGTTGAGAAGTTGTTGGTGGTATGAATCAACAATAAACATATAGCGGGTGATAGTATTTCGGAGTCGCTCATTTGTGAAAAGGTAAGGCAGTTGCATGACGATCTCATAAAGAAAATGCCTTCAATGAGTACTGATATTAGTGAATTTAAGGCCAGCAGAAGCTGGTTTGACAGATTTAAGAAGTGTACAGCGGACCCCCGGATTAAGACGCCATTGGATTAAGTAATAATCAGATTAAGTAACGTTTTTGCATCAAAATATTGGCTCGGTTAACGACACTGAACTCTGGAAAAGACATTTGTCCCGAATGTGTCCATGCACCGTGAGTGGCCTGGACACTCCATTCCCAGCCAGTGTGCCATTGTTTACCAGTCATTGAGGACGAGCCCAAGTGTACATGCAATACATTTTGTATTATTCCATTGTTTTTAGTGCTTGTAACTGCTAAATAAACCACCATGAGCCCAAAGAAAGCTTCTAGTGCCAGCCTTTTTGTAAAGAGGGTGAGAAACATTATTGAATTGAAGTAAGAGATCATCGCAAAATACAAAAGTGGAGTGCGTATCTCCAAGCTGGCCAGTTTGTATAACAAACCCCATACAACCATCACTACTATCTTGACCAAGAAAAAGGCAATCAAGGAAGCTGCTGTTGCGAAAGGTGCAAATATGCTTACAAAGCAGAGATTGCAAATACTCGAAGGTGTGAGGACTTTGTTGGTGTGGATCAATGAGAAACAATTACAGGAGATAGTGTCATGCAGTCAGTTATATGTGAAAAGGCAAGGCAGTTGCATGATGATCTTGTAAAGAAAATTCCTGGAACTAGTGCTCATATTGGTGAATTTAAGGGCAGCAGAGGGTGGTTTGAGAGATTTAAGAATCGTAGGGGCATACACAGTGTGATAAGGCATGGTGAGGCTGCCAGTTCTGATAAAAAAGCGGCTGAAAAATATGTTCAGGACTCTAAGGGGTACATAGAGGCTGAAAAATTTAAACCCCAACAAGTATTCAATTGTGATGAAACAGGCCTGTTTTGGAAGAGAATACCAACAATACCACCAGTCCGATAACATTCTTCTTTGCAAATACACAGGGTCTAAAGCCAGCAACAAACAACAAAATACCTTTCATCCGTGGACTGCTTGCAGAGGCAAAGGCAATGTTTGCGGCTTTCACTGAGACCCACATAAAGGATCACTTGGACAATGAAATATGGATCCCAGGTTACAACCTATACAGATGTGACAGAGTGAACAGGCAAAAGGGGGGGGTTGGCCTGTACATTGCAGAGTCACTTGTTTGCACAGAACTGCTTAATGCCTCAAATGACGTAGTGGAAGTTTTAGCAGTAAAGGTCGAGAACCAAAACCTAGTCATTGTGGTAGTCTACAAGCCTCCGGATGCAACATCCCAGCAATTCCAGGAACAGCTGTTAAAAATTGACCACTGTCTGGAAAATCTTCCAGCTCCTGCACCCAACATCTTGCTCCTGGGGGATTTCAACTTAAGGCACCTAAAATGGAGGAATATAGCAAATAATATTGTTGCAGTAATAACACCAGGAGGCAGCTCTGATGAAAACTCACACTCACACGAGCTTTTAAATCTCTGCACAAAATTCAATTTAAACCAGCAAATAATAGAGCCTACTAGACTGGAGAATACACTAGACCTCATATTCACTAACAATGATGATCTGATAAGAAATGTCACCATATCAAAAACAATATACTCAGATCACAACATAATTGAGGTTCAGACATGTATGCGAGGAGCCCCAGACCGACAAAATGAGACTAGTCACGAGGGAGCTTTCACCAAATTCAACTTCAATAACAAAAACATAAAGTGGGACCAAGTAAACCAAGTCCTAACCGATATAAGCTGGGAAGATATACTAAGCAACACAGACCCAAACTTATGCCTAGAACAGATTAACTCGGTGGCACTCGATGTATGCACAAGGCTTATTCCTCTAAGAAAAAGGAGGAGTAGATGTAAAATAGAAAGAGACATGCGTTCCCTTTACAGGCGACGGAAAAGAATAACAGAGCGGCTAAAAGAGGTCAATATATCTGAAATGCGCAGGGAGACACTGGTCAGAGAAATAGCAAGCATCGAACTTAAGCTAAAAGAATCCTTTAGGAGTCAGGAATCGCGGGAAGAACTAAAAGCTATAAATGAAATCGAAAAAAACCCAAAGTATTTCTTCTCCTATGCCAAATCAAAATCGAGAACAACGCCCAGTATTGGGCCCCTACTTAAACAAGATGGGTCCTACACAGATGACAGCAAGGAAATGAGTGAGCTACTCAAGTCCTAATATGACTCAGTTTTTAGCAAGCCGCTAACCAGACTGAGAGTCGAAGATCAAAATGAATTTTTTATGAGAGAGCCACAAAATTTGATTAACACAAGCCTATCCGATGTTATCCTGACGCCAAATGACTTCGAACAGGCGATAAATGACATGCCCATGCACTCTGCCCCAGGGCCAGACTCATGGAACTCTGTGTTCATCAAGAACTGCAAGAAGCCCCTATCACGAGCCTTTTCCATCCTATGGAGAGGGAGCATGGACACGGGGGTCGTCCCTCAGTTACTAAAAACAACAGACATAGCCCCACTCCACAAAGGGGGCAGTAAAGCAACAACAAAGAACTACAGACCAATAGCACTAACATCCCATATCATAAAAATCTTTGAAAGGGTCCTAAGAAGCAAGATCACCACCCATCTAGAAACCCATCAGTTACACAACCCAGGGCAACATGGGTTTAGAACAGGTCGCTCCTGTCTGTCTCAACTACTGGATCACTACGACAAGGTCCTAAATGCACTAGAAGACAAAAAGAATGCAGATGTAATATATACAGACTTTGCAAAAGCCTTCGACAAGTGTGACCATGGCGTAATAGCGCACAAAATGCGCGCTAAAGGAATAACAGGAAAAGTCGGTCGATGGATCTATAATTTCCTCACTAACAGAACACAGAGAGTAGTCGTCAACAGAGTAAAGTCCGAGGCAGCTACGGTGAAAAGCTCTGTTCCACAAGGCACAGTACTAGCTCCCATCTTGTTCCTCATCCTCATATCCGACATAGACAAGGATGTCAGCCACAGCACCGTGTCTTCCTTTGCAGATGACACCCGAATCTGCATGACAGTGTCTTCCATTGCAGACACTGCAAGGCTCCAGGCGGACATCAACCAAATCTTTCAGTGGGCTGCAGAACACAATATGAAGTTCAACGATGAGAAATTTCAATTACTCAGATATGGTAAACATGAGGAAATTAAATCTTCATCAGAGTACAAAACAAATTCTGGCCACAAAATAGAGCGAAACACCAACGTCAAAGACCTGGGAGTGATTATGTCGGAGGATCTCACCTTCAAGGACCATAACATTGTATCAATCGCATCTGCTAGAAAAATGACAGGATGGATAATGAGAACCTTCAAAACTAGGGAGGCCAAGCCCATGATGACACTCTTCAGGTCACTTGTTCTATCTAGGCTGGAATATTGCTGCACTCTAACAGCACCTTTCAAGGCAGGTGAAATTGCCGACCTAGAAAATGTACAGAGAACTTTCACGGCGCGCATAACGGAGATAAAACACCTCAATTACTGGGAGCGCTTGAGGTTTCTAAACCTGTATTCCCTGGAACGCAGGAGGGAGAGATACATGATTATATACACCTGGAAAATCCTAGAGGGACTAGTACCGAACTTGCACACGAAAATCACTCACTACGAAAGCAAAAGACTTGGCAGACGATGCACCATCCCCCCAATGAAAAGCAGGGGTGTCACTAGCACGTTAAGAGACCATACAATAAGTGTCAGGGGCCCGAGACTGTTCAACTGCCTCCCAGCACACATAAGGGGGATTACCAACAGACCCCTGGCAGTCTTCAAGCTGGCACTGGACAAGCACCTAAAGTCAGTTCCTGATCAGCCGGGCTGTGGCTCGTACGTTGGTTTGCGTGCAGCCAGCAGCAACAGCCTGGTTGATCAGGCGCTGATCCACCAGGAGGCCTGGTCACAGACCGGGCCGCGGGGGCGTTGACCCCCGAAACTCTCTCCAGGTAAACTCCAGGTAAACAGGACCTACTTAGGAGGAAAAGGCACTCCCAGGACACAAGCCTATGAAAGAGAGGCTAACTCTCATGTTTTGTAGTAATGCTAGTGGGGATTTGAAAGTGAAGCCTTTACTGGTGTATCACTGAAAAATCCCAGAGTGTTCAAGAAAAACAGTGTCGTCAAGAGTAAATTGTGTGTGATGCGGAGGGCAAACAGTAAGGCATGGGTCATGAGGGACATGTTCCTTGATTGGTTCCATGACGTGTTTGGCCCCAGTGTGAAAAAATACCTCCTGGGAAATAAATTGGAATTCAGGTGCCTCCTGGTAATGGACAGTGCTCCTGCTCATCCTCCAGACTTGGAAGAGCGAATGGTGCCAGAGTTTCGTTTCATCAAAGTGAAGTTCTTGCCCCCTAATACCACTCCTCTCCTCCAGCCCATGGACCAGCAGGTCATTTCAAATTTCAAAAAACTGTACACTAAAGCAGTGTTTCAAAAGTGCTTTGAAGTGACCCTAAGAGAGTTTTGGAAAGATCACTTCAGTATCCTCAGTTGCATAAACCTTATAGGTAAGGCTTGGGAGGGAGTGACTTGCAGGAGTTTGAACTCTGCTTGGAGAAAATTGTGGCCAGAATGTGTACAGGAGAGGGATTTTGAAGGGTTTGGGGCTTATCCTGAGGAGCCTATGCCAGTTGTGGAATCTATTGTGGCATTGGGGAATTCCATGGGGTTGGATGTGAGTTTGGAGGATGTGGAAGAGTTGGCGGAGGACCACAATGAAGAGCTAACCACTACAGAACTGCAAGATCTTCAAGTGCAACAGCAACAGACCACAGCTCAGGTATTTGCTTCAGAGGTGGAGGCAGAAAGATGGAGGAAGTTGCCTTCTTCAATGATTAAGGATATTTGTACAGTGTAGACAAAGGATGAACATCACCCTGACACAGCTGTTGCAAGCCGTGTTGGCAATATCTACAATGTGAGTGTTTTGTCCCATTTTAGGACAACAGAGCTGTCTGGACATAATTTGTGCGTCAAGGGTCAAGTGACTCGAGCTGCTCCTAGTGGCATTAAAAAACAAAGAAGGAAAGTAACCCCAGAAAAGGACTTTGTACCTAAAGTCTTTATGGAAGAGGTTTTCTCTTCCATACAATAGTACACCTCCATCCTCTCCCCTCCTCCCATCTCATCAATCATCAATGTCTTCAATATGGGTAAGTCTTATTTTAGTAATGTTTTACTCAGCATGTGTCATTATTTTCTGTGTAGGGAAATGTATATTTCATGTAAAAAAAATTTTTTCTTTAATACTTTTGGGTGTCTGGAACGGATTAATTGGATTTCCTTCATTTCTGATAGGGAAAATTAATTCGGAATAAGTCAGATTCGGGGTGAAACACACACTCTGGAATGGATTAATTACGTTATCTAGGGGTCCACTGTACTGGCATACACAGTGTGGTAAGGCATGGCGAGGCTGCCAGTTCTGACAAACATGCAGCTGAAAAATTTGTAAATGAATTTAACCCTTTGAGGGTTTCGGCCGTACTAGTACGGCTTACAACCCAGGGTTTTTGATGTACTAGTACGCCTAAATTCTAGCGCCCTCAAATCTAGTGGGAGAAAGCTGGTAGGCCTACATATGAAAGAATGGGTCTATGTGGTCAGTGTGCACAGTATAAAAAAAATCCTGCAGCACACAGTGCATAATGAGAAAAAAAACTTGGACCGTTTTTTTGGAATAAAACAGCGACTTTGCACTGTATTTTCGTATGGTATTTATTGTTGTATTCTAGTTTTCTTGGTCTCATTTTATAGAATGGAAGACATATTACAGAAATTGAGATGATTTTGACTGGTTTTACAATGAAAAGTATCTTGAAATTGAGCTCGAAGTAGCAGAAATGTTCGATTTTTACCAAAGTTCAAAAGTAAACAAATCATGCCAAGCGTCCAATACACATCAACTGGTGAGTCTAATATTCTTTCGCAAGTGTGCCAATATTATTTATACCATTTTTTACACTAATGCAGTAGTCTTATCAAACACAAACAATATAAATCAGGAACGTACACCAGTAAGCTGTCCAATATACAAGTACAGTTAGAAATAGAAATACAAATAGCTAGAGCTTCATTTAAGGAGGTTATTAACCCTTTGAGGGTTTTGGTCGTACTAGTACGTCTTACGCGTAGGGGTTTTTGACGTACTAGTACTCATAAATTCTAGCGGCCTCAGATCTAGTGGGAGAAAGCTGGTAGGCCTTCATATGAAAGAATGGGTCTATGTGGTCAGTGTGCACAGTCTAAAAAAAATCCTGCAGCACACAGTGCATAATGAGAAAAAAAAAACTTTGACCATTTTTTTTTAATAAATCAGCGACTTTGCAGCGTATTTTCGTATGGTATTTATTGTTGTATTATAGTTTTCTTGGTCTCATTTTATAGAATGGAAGACATATTACAGAAATTGAGATGATTTTGACTGGTTTTACAATGAAAGGTGCCTTGAAATTGAGCTCAAAGTAGCAGAAATGTTCGATTTTTACCAAACTTCAAAAGTAAACAAATCGTGCCAAGCGTGCAATACACGTCAACTGGTGAGTCTAATATTCTTTCACAAGTGCACCAATAATATTTATACCATTTTTTACACTAATGCAGTAGTCTGCATAACAGTAAATCTTATATTTTTTGTGAAAATAAAAATTCAAAGTGGAAAGCAAAAGAATATAAGAGGGGCCTTGAGACGTGACTAATGACTAGAGGAAATGTCATTTTAGTGCCAGGAATGTCTTTCTTGTTTATTCTGGACCCTATTCGGAAATTGGCATTTTTTGAAATTTGTGTGAAATTGGCAAAATTGCTAAATTCTGACCACTGTACTGGATAGTTGAATTTCATAAATGGGTGGTTTCTTGCACCCACTCGATAGAAAAAATGGAGTTCTAGCGAAATATTCATGTTTTTTGTCGACTAGTACAGTGAAATTGGCCGAAAATGGGGCTCAAGGTGGGCAAAATCGCCGATGCGTAAACATCGCCGAGACCGCTAACTTTGCGAGAGCATAATTCCGTAAGTTTTCTATCAAATTTCAAACTTTTGGTGTCTTTATGATCGGGAAAAGATTCTCTATCTTTTCATAAGAGAAAATATTTTTTTTTTTTTTTAAATTTGGCCGACCCTGAGAACGAGTTTTGGAGAGGGCCTGTCGACCCTCAAAGGGTTAATAGAGTATTCAAGAGGTTGCTAGTAGAATTACAGTAAATCAACCATTCAAATCATTATGAAGCTCTGTGTAGTCTGCAGTCAATCAAACGGGCTTCCACATGGATAAATTGTAATTTTTGTGGAAATTGGTGTCACGCCCCTTGTGCAGATATCCAAGAACTAGCTACAAGCAGTATTAAAACAGGGAAGTGTTTTTGGGTATGCCCAAATGAGATAAATCTGTGGACTAAAATCACAAGGGTATTAAAAGAGGATAACATCAAAGCTGCTTTCATAGAAAACCTGGAAGCTTTCTACAACAGATGGGAACATAAAAAGTCTGGGCTGAATGGTACTGCCCTTGATACTGGCCATGTAGTCAGAAACTGTAAGGCTGGAGGTGATGCCCTGGTAGTCAGTAAATGTGGGGCTGATAGTGCTATCCTGGGAGACAGTAATGGTGAAGCTGGAGGTGCTGTCCTGGGAGACAGTAATGGTGAAGCTGGAGGTGCTGTCCTGGGAGACAGTAATGGTGAAGCTGGAGGTGCTGTCCTGGGAGACAGTAATGGTGAAGCTGGAGGTGCTGTCCTGGGAGACAGTAATGGTGAAGCTGGAGGTGCTGTCCTGGGAGACAGTAATGGTGAAGCTGGAGGTGCTGTCCTGGGAGACAGTAATGGTGAAGCTAGAGATTTTGTCCAGGTAGTTGGGAATTATACGCAGGAAGGAATACATATAAATGACCTCATAGGGGACAGGAGCCGTAGTTGGGAAACAAGTGTAGTCAAAGATAAGATAAAACCAATATTGCAAACTAGAAATACCACAGGAAATAGCAAACAAGAGGACTCCACTAGCAGTAGTGAGGATATATTACCAAAAACAACTGGTGGGAGCTCCATTGTTGGTGCTAGGGAGGATAGGAATAAGACAGGGAAACATGCACCAACAGGGAATACAGTCACAGAAACCCAAGGCAAACAGAAACCAAGCCTGTGCACATACTATGCACTTGGTATCTGCAGACATGGGAAATCTGGAAAAACAGACGGGACGTGCAACTATGACCACCCTAGAAAATGCCGTGCCCATATGACAACAGGAAAATGCAAACTCACTTCCTGTAAGCTTTTTCACCCTGAAATGTGTACCTCTTCAGTACAGGAAAGACTGTGCTATAACTTAAATTGCCAGGCATACCATCTAAAGGGGACAAAAAGATACAAAACATCCAGGCCATGGGAAAACCTGGGTAGCCACAGCCACTCAAGAGGGAGAGGTTTTTTAGTGCCAGGAAGGAAAAAAACTGGCAGGAAATGGCAGAAATCGTACACCAAATCCAGTCATTCCTGGAGTGGAACCACAGTCGATGGCCTCCACTCCAAAGCAACAGATACAGATACTAATGCCGGAACCCCCTCCCCCCAGTACCAACAATACCACCAGTATGATGACATTCTTCTTTGCAAATATACAGGGTCTAAAGCCAACAACAAACAATAAAATACCTTTCATCTGTGGACTGCTTGCAGAGGCAAAGGCAATGCTCGCGGCTTTCACTGAGACCCACATAAAGGATCACTTAGACAACGAAATATGGATCCCAGGTTACAACCTATATAGATGTGACAGAGTGAACAGGCAAAAGCAGGGGGGTTGGCCTGTACATTGCAGAGTCACTTGTTTGCACAGAACTGCTTAATGCCTCAAATGATGTAGTGGAAGTTTTAGCAGTAAAGGTCGAGAACCAAAACCTAGTCATTGTGGTAGTCTACAAGCCTCCGGATGCAACATCCCAGCAATTCCAGGAACAGCTGTTAAAAATTGACCACTGTCTGGAAAATCTTCCAGCTCCTGCACCCAACATCTTGCTCCTGGGGGATTTCAACTTAAGGCACCTAAAATGGAGGAATATAGCAAATAATATTGTTGCAGTAATAATACCAGGAGGCAGCTCTGATGAAAACTCACACTCACACGAGCTTTTAAATCTCTGCACAAAATTCAATTTAAACCAGCAAATAATAGAGCCTACTAGACAGGAGAATACACTAGACCTCATCTTCACTAACAATGATGATCTGATAAGAAATGTCACCATATCAAAAACAATATACTCAGATCACAACATAATTGAGGTTCAGACATGTATGCACGGAGCCCCAGACCGACACAATGAGATTAGTCACAAGGGAGCATTCACCAAATTCAACTTCAATAAAAAAAACAAAGTGGGACCAAGTAAACCAAGTCCTAACCGATATAAGCTGGGAAGATATACTTAGCAACACAGACCCCAACTTATGCCTAGAACAGATTAACTTGGTGGCACTCGATGTATGCACAAGGCTTATTCCTCTAAGAAAAAGGAGGAGTAGATGTAAAATAGAAAGAGACAGGCGCTCCCTTTACAGGCGATGGAAAAGAATAACAGAGCGGCTAAAAGAGGTCAATATATCTGAAATGCGTAGGGAGACACTGGTCAGAGAAATAGCAAGCATCGAACTTAAGCTAAAGGAATCTTATAGGAGTCAGGAATCGAGGGAAGAACTAAAAGCTATAAATGAAATCGAAAGAAACCCAAAGTATTTCTTCTCCTATGCCAAATCAAAGTCGAGAACAACGTCCAGTATTGGGCCCCTACTTAAACATGATGGGTCCTACACAGATGACAGCAAGGAAATGAGTGAGCTACCTACAAGTCCCAATATGACTCAGTTTTTAGCAAGCTGCTAACCAGACTGAGAGTCTAAGATCAAAATGAATTTTTTATGAGAGAGCCCCAGAATTTGGTTAACACAAGCCTATCCGATGTTATCCTGACGCTAAATGACTTCGAACAGGCGATAAATGACATGCCCATGCACTCTGCCCCAGGGCCAGACTCATGGAACTCCGTGTTCATCAAGAACTACAAGAAGCCCCTATCACGAGCCTTTACCATCCTATGGAGAGGGAGCATGGACACAGGGGTCGTCCCACAGTTACTAAAAACAGACATAGCCCCACTCCACAAAGGGGGCAGTAAAGCAACAGCAAAGAACTACAGACTGATAGCACTAACATCCCATATCATAAAAATATTTGAAAGGGTCCTAAGAAGCAAGATCACCACCCATCTAGAAACCCATCAGTTACACAACCCAGAGCAACATGGGTTTAGAACAGGTCGCTCCTGTCTGTCTCAACTATTGGATCACTACGACAAGGTCCTAGATGCACTCTAAGACCAAAAGAATGCAGATGTAATATATACAGACTTTGCAAAAGCCTTCGACAAGTGTGACCATGGCATAATAGCGCACAAAATGCATGCTAAAGGAATAACAGGAAAAGTCGGTCGATGGATCTATAATTTCCTCACTAACAGAACACAGAGAGTAGTCGTCAACAGAGTAAAGTCCGAGGCAGCTACGGTGAAAAGCTCTGTTCCACAAGGCACAGTACTCGCTCCCATCTTGTTTCTCATCCTCATATCTGACATAGACAAGGATGTCAGCCACAGCACCGTGTCTTCCTTTGCAGATGACACCCGAATCTGCATGACAGTGTCTTCCATTGCAGACACTGCAAGGCTCCAGGCGGACATCAACCAAATCTTTCAGTGGGCTGCAGAAAACAATATGAAGTTCAACAATGAGAAATTTCAATTACTCAGATATGGTAAACACGAGGAAATTAAATCTTCATCAGAGTACAAAACAAATTTGGGCCACAAAGTAGAGCGAAACACCAACGTCAAAGACCTGGGAGTGATCATGTCGGAGGATCTCACTTCAAGGACCATAACATTGTATCAATCGCATCTGCTAGAAAAATGACAGGGTGGATAATGAGAACCTTCAAAACTAGGGAGGCCAAGCCCATGATGACACTCTTCAGGTCACTTGTTCTATCTAGGCTGGAATATTGCTGCACACTAACAGCACCTTTCAAGGCAGGTGAAATTGCTGACCTAGAAAATGTACAGAGAACCTTCACAGCGCGCATAACGGAGACAAGGATGTGTGATGTCACCGTGGTTGTTTAATATATTTATAGATGGGGTTGTAAGAGAAGTAAATGCGAGGGTCTTGGCAAGAGGCGTGGAGTTAAAAGATAAAGAATCACACACAAAGTGGGAGTTGTCACAGCTGCTCTTTGCTGATGACACTGTGCTCTTGGGAGATTCTGAAGAGAAGTTGCAGAGATTGGTGGATGAATTTTGTAGGGTGTGCAAAAGAAGAAAATTAAAGGTGAATACAGGAAAGAGTAAGGTTATGAGGATAACAAAAAGATTAGGTGATGAAAGATTGAATATCAGATTGGAGGGAGAGAGTATGGAGGAGGTGAACGTATTCAGATATTTGGGAGTGGACGTGTCAGCGGATGGGTCTATGAAAGATGAGGTGAATCATAGAATTGATGAGGGAAAAAGAGTGAGTGGTGCACTTAGGAGTCTGTGGAGACAAAGAACTTTGTCCTTGGAGGCAAAGAGGGGAATGTATGAGAGTATAGTTTTACCAACGCTCTTATATGGGTGTGAAGCGTGGGTGATGAATGTTGCAGCGAGGAGAAGGCTGGAGGCAGTGGAGATGTCATGTCTGAGGGCAATGTGTGGTGTGAATATAATGCAGAGAATTCGTAGTTTGGAAGTTAGGAGGAGGTGCGGGATTACCAAAACTGTTGTCCAGAGGGCTGAGGAAGGGTTGTTGAGGTGGTTCGGACATGTAGAAAGAATGGAGCGAAACAGAATGACTTCAAGAGTGTATCAGTCTGTAGTGGAAGGAAGGCGGGGTAGGGGTCGGCCTAGGAAAGGTTGGAGGGAGGGGGTAAAGGAGGTTTTGTGTGCGAGGGGCTTGGACTTCCAGCAGGCATGCATGAGCGTGTTTGATAGGAGTGAATGGAGACAAATGGTTTTTAATACTTGACGTGCTGTTGGAGTGTGAGCAAAGTAACATTTATGAAGGGATTCAGGGAAACCGGCAGGCCGGACTTGAGTCCTGGAGATGGGAAGTACAGTGCCTGCACTCTGAAGGAGGGGTGTTAATGTTGCAGTTTAAAAACTGTAGTGTAAAGCACCCTTCTGGCAAGACAGTGATGGAGTGAATGATGGTGAAAGTTTTTCTTTTTCGGGCCACCCTGCCTTGGTGGGAATCGGCCAGTGTGATAATAAAAAAAAAAAAACACCTCAATTACTGGGAGCGCTTGAGGTTCCTAAATCTGTATTCCCTGGAATGCAGGCGGGAGAGATGCATGATTATATACACCTGGAAAATCCTAGAGGGACTAGTACCGAACTTGCACACGAAAATCACTCACTACGAAAGCAAAAGACTTGGCAGATGATGCAACATCCCCCCAATGAAAAGCAGGGGTGTCACTAGCACATTAAGAGACCATACAATAAATGTCAGGGGCCCGAGACTGTTCAACTGCCTCCCAGCATACATAAGGGGGATTACCAACAGACCCCTGGCAGTCTTCAAGCTGGCACTGGACAAGCACCTAAAGTCGGTTCCTGACCAGCTGGGCTGTGGCTCGTACGTTGGTTTGCATGCAGCCAGCAGTAACAGCCTGGTTGATCAGGCTCTGATCCACCAGGAGTCCTGGTCACAGACCGGGCCGTGGGGGCGTTGACCCCCGGTACTCTCTCCAGGTAAACTCCAGTCTGCATAACAGTAAATCTTCTATTTTTTGTGAGAATAAAAATTCAAAGTGGAAAGCAAAAGAATGTAAGAGGGGCCTTGAGACGTGACTAATGAACAGAGGAAATGTCATTTTAGTGCCAGGAATATCTTTCTTTTTTATTCTGGAAACTATTCGGAAATTGGCATCTTTTGAAATTTGTGTGAAATTGGCAAAATTTCTAAATTCTGACCACTGTACTGGATAGTTGAAATTGGTAAATGGGTGGTTTCTTGCACTCATTCGATAGAAAAAATGGAGTTCTAGCGAAATATTCATGTTTTTTGTCGACTAGTACAGTGGAATTGGCCGAAAATGGGGCCCAAAGTGGGCAAAATCGCCGATGCGTAAACATCGCTGAGACTGCTAACTTCGCGAGAGCATAATTCCATAAGTTTTCCATCAAATTTCATACTTTTGGTGTCATTATGATCAGGAAAAGATTCTCTTTCCCTGTGTCCCTCACTATGGACTCAGTCTTAACCCTTTCAGGGTCCACAGGCCCTCTCAGGGTCCCCCAAATTTCAAAAAAAAAAAAAAAAATTCTTACGAAAAGATAGTTTTTTTTAAAACATTATAGGCTAAACAAAAATTTTTTACCACCAATACATACCAAGATATGGAGGCGTGAAGTTGACAGAAAATGCCCGGTATATGGTAACATCACAGACTGCCGTCACCCAGTATTATTTTTTTTCCAAGTAACTTTTATGGCCTGTGAGACCAATATTAGCACTATTTTATAAGTTTTTCTCTTTATTTACTACACAATAACTCCACAAATACTGTTGTCCTTATATTGTTTATAATTGTTTTCACACACAAACGATATAAAATGTTGTTTATTACTATTTTTCTATATTTTATATACACACATACAGTCACAGGGAATGTTTCTAGAAGTTCTGCAGCCTGTGGAAGTCTTTGAAACATGGTGTCATGCACAGTGGTGTTTTACACTCCTCACACATAAAACGAGTGTCTCTGCGTTGTTGTGCGCGTTTTTTTGTATGTGCACAGACGTAACACCTCTTCTGAACCTTTTTCTTGAAAAAGCAGTAGCAGGCAGTTTTATTAGGAAGTGATCACCATGCTTCAGACGAGCAGGTAGTTGTTGATAATTTAGTGGGCAGTCTATTGCAGGTGTTATGCCTTGGTACTTGAATAATATTTGTCTGATGACAGACAAACAGAATTCGCCATATGATGGTGTGTTTCTGGTCCTCATCTTATACATATTATAAGCATTGAGCATGGAAATGTCTAGAAGATGGAAAAAGAGTTTTATGTACCACTTGTAACTCTTGTGAACCCAATCTGCATGTCACATTTGTCTACTGAGCGCATATTGAGGATGTAATCAATCACAGCTGCAGGTTTTAGAATGGGTTCATTGCTCTCTCTATGCTGCCTGCCAGTGTTTGTCATGCCACCGAAATGCCATGATGTCATTGGCAGCAAACGCCTGAACCTCGCCTGTACGAGTGCCAGCGTCAAACCTGGGCATATGTTTACGATTTGCACGCACTGTGCCACACACATCTGTCATGTTCACTTGCAAAAAATCACTGAGTGAGGGGCTTGTGTACCAGTTATCAGTATATAATATATGCCTCTTACCAAGGTATGGTTCTATCATTGTTCTAACCACATCACCAGAGATGCCCAATAATTTCTTGGTATTTTTCAATGTATAACTTCCAGTGTACACAATAATATCCAATACCAGTCCACTGTAACAATCACAAAGCACAAACAACTTTATACCAAAGCGTTTCCTTTTGCTTGGTATGTACTGCTTGAAAAAGAGTCTTCCTTTGAACAGAATCAAAGACTCGTCAATTACAAGCTTCCTGAAGGGATAAAAATACATATTGAATTTCTCTTTCAGATACACAAACACATTCCTAATCTCATATAACCTGTCGTTTCTGTCAGGCCTGGTTTTGCCTGAGAAGTGAAGCATATGTAATAGTAGCACAAATCGATTCATTCCCATTATATCACTGAAAGCTGGGGTTGCAATCAGGCGGTCTGTTGACCAGTATGATTTCACACTGTGCTTATACACATGTGGCATAAGCATTATTGTGGCAAAGAAAAGATACATCTCAGCCACAGTTGTCTCCTTCCACCTTTGTAGCCGTGAGCTTGGTGAAAGTATTATGTTAGCCATGGTGTACTCATAGTATCTGTTGCTTCCCCTGACAATAATTTCCATCAGGGGTTCGTCAAAGAATAACTCAAAACATTCCAGTTCAGTGGCATTGTTCCTCAGTGTACAACATGGCCGTATTCCACTTTGGCTTTCATCAAACTGGTGAGGAATTGAAACAAAATTGACAGCTTCCTGCCAATCCCAGGTGCGGTCTGCTGGTGGGTACTAGACAATGACAGGTGGTTGTGGTTGTGGAGATTGTGGTTGTGGAGGCTGGTGTGGTGGGTGGGTGGGGGATGGTGGCCTTTGTTGTAGATCAGCTGAGGCAGCGGCGTGGGTGGCAGCATGGCCCACTGCTGGTGCCTCACCGTCGGCACCACCACCATGCACATTTTCCATCCCAATTGCAACACTGTCATCGTCATTTTCACTGTCTGTTCCTGTTGTACAGCCATGGGATGTACTCCGAGATGTACTCCTTCCCCTTGGAATAGCATATGGCACACTACCGGAACGCATGTATTGTCGTATATACTGACACTTCACTGGAGAATATTGCAATTCACTATCACTACTGGAACTGGTTTCAAGAGCTTGTAGTTCATATTCACTATCACTATCATCTCCAATGCTCACATCTGAGTCTGGGATTTGGGAAAATAGGAGTTTCCTCTTTGATTCTGGTACAACTGAACGTGAACAAGACAGCCCAGCAGCAGAGGTGGAAGGCTGAGGCTTGTTTGGGTTTTCCTCACTACCAATATTATGGTCATTAGTTTCGGTCAAAACCTCACCAGAACCTTGAAACTCATCTTCACTGGCACTTCCATCTGTATTAGAACTGTCACCGGGGAACAAAAGTGTCCCAATTCACCGAGGAGTGAGGAGCTTCTTACCACGAGACATGGCGAACAACACCTACTAAAATGGCATTCCCACAATGCGCCACTGGGTCCCAGATTTTTTTTCTACCGCGCACACCGACCACACACACACCCATTCTCTCAAACCTAGGCCTACCAGCCTTTTCTTGCGAGATTTGAAGGCGCTAGAATTTATGCGTACTAGTACGTCAAGGACCCTGGCGCGTAAGCCATACTAGTACAGCCAAAACCCTGAAAGGGTTAAAGCCCTCAAAGCCCCCTTTCAGCCACTTTTGGCCACAAATTACTTCAAGCAGAGTTCATCGTTCTGTATGAAACTTCCTGGCAGGCTTTGTCAATGAGAGTTATGCAATGGGTGGTAGTAAAGTGATCTTTCCAAAACTCTTTCAGGATTAACTCTGTGTAAGAGGCACTTCAGAGCAGTGTCGTGACTCATTTTGACCCATACAAGTTCTAGCACATGAGTCATATTCCAAACAAAGGTTGTATGTCAAGCAAAAATTTTCGCATCCAAACAGGACATTTACCAAGTTGGACTTATTCCAAAACGGACGTATACCGACGTACCACTGTACAAAAAAAAAAAAAAAATTCTAGGAAATTTTGGGTTTTAAAAACAAAGATTAAAAGCAAAAAATAAGCAAGCAGTATAAAATTACATGTTGATAGGTATGAGCACTTACAAAAACATAGATGAGAAACCTGCATAGCAAGGTTTGGTGCCAAAAAATTTGTGGCACTGAAGTGTGACTTAGTAGGATTTTTCCTCATCAGAGGGAGCAGCAGCATTTCTTACAAATACAGTTCAAATCAGATCAGTAATATTGTATAGTATCTAGGCAAAATAAAGAAGTAAATCACTTGTAACTATTAAGCCTTAAACGGTCTAAATAGATCAATGTTCAAATCTGTAGCACTCCAAAAGTAGATCTATTTTGTTTTTTTACATATTTTCAAATATAACAAAAAAAAAAGTAGATAAAAGTTTTTTTTACACATTTTCAAATGTAAAAAAAAAAAAGATGATGTACATTTTTTTACATAGTTTCAAATGTTGAAAAAACATATATATAGGTTTGGAGCATTTAAGGGATAATGAAGGGTTCTCACTTGTTTTGAAATAAATGCAAGAGACAAAACTGACAAGCTGATGTGACTGCTGTACTTGACTGATCACCACATATACAGGAGGGCCCCACTTATACGGCGGGTTAGGTTCCAGGCTACCGCCGTAAAGTGGAAACCGCCGTAAAGTGGAACACCCTTTTTTTCACTTACAAATGCATACAAACACTAGATAACAAGTTTACACTAACATATATTATGTTAGCAATAGAACCAGGCATCAAAAAACAATAAAAAAGTACAATACACACATAGTGCACTCATTACTTACCTTAAAATATTTATAGTCTTAATCTAGGGTGAGACAAGTAGTATTTATTGTAAGAAATCAAGTGTGGTATGTATGGTAGTCAGCCAGGCTACCATACCAGGCCACCCCACCCACACATACAATTCTATGATATTTAAGCATCCCAGAGCGATAAAATGTATATACAGTTCACTCATTACTTACCTTAAAATATAGGGTGAGATGAGTAGTATTTATTGTAAAAAATCAAGTGTGGTATGTATGGTAGTCAGCCAGGCTACCATACCAGAGAGAAAGAATGAGTGCATGAGAGAGGACAGGCGCAGAGTTATGTAAACAAACCAGGCGAAGGTAAGTTTTGTAAACAGTGTACACGTCTGGTTTGTGTACAAGTTACATTGTGTACAGGTTGTCTCTACATTGATACGGTAGAATAAATAAAGAAGAACACTCCCATTCTCATGTAACATCATTTTGAGAAGAAATGATGCTCTGAGTGAAGGCAATGGAAGTAAGTCCCTCTGACTTTTTTGGGTTATCCTAGGTTCTCTACACATATGTTATGTATTTATGTTATGTATCGTGTTTATTATATATTTTTGAAAAAAATATCACGGATGGATTAATGAAAATGTGTATATTAACGTAATATACAACATTTAATGATACACCGAGCTCAGACAGCGTAAACAAACAAACTGAACAGGTTGTGGACGATCACTCGGTCAGGCGAAATAGACGGTATTAATACGTGTCCAGTTTTAGTTCATTCATGTACATTTGTAAGAGTTTGTGAAACTTATACCTTATAATATTTTTATTATTATAATAATTAAATCACGAAACAAATACTCTTACACTGTGTACAAGTTAGTACAGAATTATAGCTATAAAGTGAAGGCATACGAAAGGAATATTTTTCTACAGTTATCCCTAGTAACAGGTGACGGGCTAGAGAAAACGTAATTCTTCCGACACTTCTACAAACCGTTTGGTAAACATCTCATATATATTTGTATAAATTTTTATATTGTGGGTGCATGTATCATGTTTGTGTGTTACATAATGTGTTTCTTATATAATTTTGAAAAAAATATCATAGATAGATTAAGGGAAATGTCTATATTAATGTAATATGCGACATTAATGCGCCCAAGAGATTATTATTATTATCATTATTATTATTATTATTATTATTATTGCATCAAGAGTAGAGAGACTCTTAGTGATTTTAATGTGTACCTACATGCCAGCACAGTGTGTAAGTTTATTTAGGTACAGGTGTACACAAGTTTAATTATCAAGTACAATACATATAAAATATACAATAACTTTAAAACACTTGAAATTTTGGAAAGTTTCCAGACATAATAAGGAGATGTGCTCAGGGAGAATGTAAACAAACTCGGTGGGCCGCTGTGACCGTATTAGAAAGACAGGTGGGGGGAGCCGTATAGCGAGTTTTGGTCATAATTTGAAATGTCCATATTAGCGGAACGCCGTAAAGCAAAACGCCGTAAAGCGGGGCCCTGCTGTATACTACCATTTTATGATTTTTTTCCCTAGAGTAACTTTAAAGTAAATAATTGTTATAGAAGCACTGGAAAAGCAGGGCCTGTCGGTATAATATATACATACTGTGAAATTAATGTTATTACATTAGCTGTCATATACAGTGTGTGTATGTTTGGTGATGCACAACAATATTACTTTTTAATCTATATGATGTTTATTGTCTTCCCATAATTTTTTAAATATAATTTTCAGGTTTTGTAGAATTATTTAAATTAATATTTATAATACACTAATAATAAGTTTGAAGAGGATTGAATTTGGTCGAACGTGTTATTTCTTCTGATATGTTAACATTATTCATGAGCTAGTCACTTGATATAAGTTATCTACTTTTTTCTAGCTACTTGATCATGCAAGAATGTTGGCGATGTCAGCCTACACAACGACCAACTTTCAAAAAGCTTGTCGAGGACCTCGACTGCATTCTCACATTGTCCTCAACTGTTGCAAGTTTTTAGCCAGCTATGTTTTATGGAATGTATTTGAAGTGTGGAGTTATTAAAAGTATTATTCAGAGGGCTGAGGAGGGGTTGTTGAAGTGGTTTGGTTATTTAGAGAGGATGGAGCAAAATGAGATGACTTTGAGGGTGTATAAATCTGTAGTGGAGGGAAGGAGGGGTAGGGGTCATGCTAGGAAAGGATGGAGGGGGTAAAAGAGCTTTTGTGTGCAAGGGGTTTGGACATGCAGCAAGCATGTGTGAGCATGTTATATAGGAGTGAGTGGAGATAAATAGTTTTTGGGACGTGAGCTGTTGGAGTGTAAGCAGGGTAATATTTTGTGAAGGGATTCAGGGAAACTGGTTAGCTGGCCTCGAGTCCTGGAGGTGGAAGTACAATGCCTGCACTTTAACCCTTTGACTGTTTCAGTCGTATATATACGTCTTACGAGCCACCGTTTTTGACTTACGTATACTCATAAATTCTAGTGGCTTCAAATCAAGCAGGAGGAGCTGGTAGGCCCACATGTGAGAGAATGGGTCTGTGTGGTCAGTGTGCACCATATAAAAAAAAACCTGCAGCATGCAGTGCAAAATGAGAAAAAAAATCCAACCGTTTTTTTTAATTAAAATGCCGACTTTGTGGTCTATTTTCGTATAGTATTTATGAGTGTATTCTCGTTTTCTTGGTCTCGGTTGATAAAATGGAAAACATATTATAGAAATAGAGGTGATTTTGATTGGTTTTGCTATGAAAATAACCTTGAAATGGAGCTCAAAGTAGGGGAAGTGATTTTTGCTGATGTTCAAAAGTAAACAAATGATGTCATTTTCCAATAAATGTCCAAGTAGCCATTCTAATATGCAGTCATGAATGGGTTGACACTATTTATACAATTATTACAATATTGCAGTAGTCTGCATAACAGTAAATCTTCTATTTTTTGTTTGAATAAAAATTCAAAATAGAAACTTAGAGTAATATCATAGGGGCCTCGACCCTATTTTGAAATTGTCATATTTTTTAATTTTCATGAAATTGCAAATTTCTGACCACGTTATTGGATAGTTGAAATCGGTAAATGGGCAGTGTCTCATACTCAATCGATAGAAAAATGGAGTTCTAAAGAAAAAGCTATGAGTTTGGTCGACTGGAACGATGGAATTAGCCGAAAATAGGGCTCAAACTGCGCGAAATCGCCGATTTGCAAATATTGCTGAGGTCGCTAACTTCGCGAGAGCGTAATTCCGCCAGTTTTCCATCAAATTTTGTTCTTTTGGCGTCATTACAATCGGGAAAAGATTCTGTATCATTTTATAAGAATTTTTTTTTTTTTTTAGAAACTTTGCAACACCAGGAGACACCTGAGGATTTGGGGTTGTGACAGTCAAGGGGTTAAAGGAGAGGTTTTGGATATTTGCTGTTTGGAGTGACATCTGAACTGTTGTATCTGCATGCCTCTGCAAAGACAGTGATTATGTGTGAATGATGGTGGAAGTGGTTTTATTTTTGGGGGGTCACCCTGCCTCGGTGGGAGATGGCTAGCGTGTTGAGGATACAAAAAAATATTTACAGAATTCACAAGAATAAATACACAGTGAGTGTAAAACAAAAGCTTGTAATTGTTTTACATGATGGTAGGATTGCTGGTGTCTTTTGTCTCTCATAAACATGCAAGATTTCAGGTACATCTTGCTACTTCTACTTACACTTAGGTCACACTACACATACATGTACAAGCATATATATACATACATACCCCTTTGGGTTTTTTTTTTATTTTCTTTCTAGTTCTTATTTATTTCCTCTTATTTCCATGGGGAAATGGAACAGAATTCTTCCTCCGTAAGCCATGCATGTCGTAAGAGACGACTAAAGTGCCGGGAGCAAGGGGCTAGTAACCCCTTCTCCTGTATATATTACTAAATTTAAAAGGAGAAACTTTTGTTTTTCCTTTTGCGCCGCCCCACCTCAGTGGGATACGGCTGGTGCGTTGAAAGAAAGAAAATACACAGATGTATATTTCCCTATGGAACTCTTATACTGTTACACCTCCATCCCCTCCCATCACCACTACTATTGAACTCTTATACTGTTACACCTCCATCCCCTCCCATCACCACTACTATTGAACTCTTATACTGTTACACCTCCATCCCCTCCCATCACCACTAAATTGAAAATCTTTGTCCACATTTTTAAAAACAAAATTCTTTAAAAAATAGTCCAAAAGAAATACTGTAGGTATTTCAACCACTAAAGCAACTTTCCCAAGGCCTTTCCATTTTTGAATCCATGGTCATGCACAAAATTGACATTTTTCCCAATTTTTGGCTAATAAACCATAACCAACAATTGAAGCCAATCTAATAAAAAATAAAGATGGGGTGGGGAGGGGGCCAGGAAAAAATAATCTATATTAGCCACTTCTTGCCTATTTCACACTTACAAATCTTGTGTAATTTACTAGCATGTCTGTTGGCACCAAGAAACAGCCATGAAAACCACCTTAGAAAATGCCCTTAATTTTCTGTTTTAACCCAAATGCAGGGTCAGAGGTTAGCCATTCATATGCACTACATGGGGCAGGAATCTTATTGAGAGGCCTGGTTACAAACTGGGCTGCGGGTACGTTGACCCCCGAATCCCTCGCCAGGTATACTGCACTCGCCCCACCCTATAGACCCATTCTATAACATCTAGGCCAAAATTTGTCATTTGCAGCAAATGTGAAGGTGCTATAAACAATGCTTATTAGTACATCATGGACTCTGCTATTATGTACTGGTCCATAGAAGATAAAGTACACTACAGTTAGATCAAGTGGTGAAGGTGCTATAAACAATACTTATTAGTACATGATGGACTCTGCTATTATGTACTGGTCTCTAGAAGATAAAGTACACTACAGTTAGATCAAGTGGTGAAGGTGCTATAAACAATACTTATTAGTACATGATGGACTCTGCTATTATGTACTGGTCTCTAGAAGATAAAGTACACTACAGTTAGATCAAGTGCTAAACCTGTGGAGAAAAGAATTTTATCCATGTAAGCAAGGAAGGGAATATATCAGAGTGCAGTGGACTCTCGAATTTAGTAGTGCCTTTTCTGTATGCAAAATAGTTTTACATACAGAAAAGACT
>NW_027196102.1:92500-108598 GCF_038502225.1 Cherax quadricarinatus | reverse complement strand
TCATCATTTCTGCTGGTGAGAGTTCTCGAATGTTCGCGTAGAGCAGCGCTTCAGCCATGCAAGAACCGTAATGTTCGCGTAGAGCAGCGCTTCAGCCATGCAAGAACCGTAATGTTCGTGTAGGGCAGCGCTTCAGCCATGCAAAAACCGTAATGTTCGTGTAGGGCAGCGCTTCAGCCATGCAAAAACCGTAATGTTCGTGTAGGGCAGCGCTTCAGTCATGCAAGAACCGTAATGTTCGTGTAGGGCAGCGCTTCAGTCATGCAAGAACCGTAATGTTCGTGTAGGGCAGCGCTTCAGTCATGCAAGAACCGTAATGTTCGTGTAGGGCAGCGCTTCAGTCATGCAAGAACCATAAAGAGAATTAAAATCTCAGTTTAGTAAAAATTTACTTACTAAGTTTTTCACATCAAAATTTGGATTAATGATCTGGTTATAAGCACGAGCATATGGTCTAACAGCAGTGGTGAAGCCGCCTCTTATATTAGACTGTATGATGTTATAAAACTCCTGATCAGTAATTAATTCTAATTCCACTCCACTGGTTTTTAAGAAAGCATCATAAGCAAAACCTGGGAGAGAAACATAGTGAACGACATCTAGATTATAGATTTATTTTTTATTTATTATCACACTGGCCGATTCCCACCAAGGCAGGGTGGCCACCCAGGCAGGGTGGCCACCAAGGCAGGGTGGCCCGAAAAAGAAAAACTTTCACCATCATTCACTCCATCATTGTCTTGCCAGAAGGGTGCTTTACACTACAGCTTTTAAACTGCAACATTAACACCCCTCCTTCAGAGTGCAGGCACTGTACTTCCCATCTCCAGGACTCAAGTCCGGCCTGCCGGTTTCCCTGAATCCCTTCATAAATGTTACTTTGCTCACACTCCAACAGCACGTCAAGTATTAAAAACCATTTGTCTCCATTCACTCCTATCAAACACGCTCACGCATGCCTGATGGAAGTCCAAGCCCCTCGCACACAAAACCTCCTTTACCCCCTCCCTCCAACCCTTCCTAGGATGACCATTACACCGCCTTCCTTCCACTACAGACTGATACACTCTTAAAGTCATTCTGTTTCGCTCCATTCTCTCTACATGTCCGAACCACCTCAACAACCCTTCCTCAGCCCTCTGGACAACAGTTTTGGTAATCCCGCACCTCCTCCTAACTTCCAAACTACGAATTCTCTGCATTATATTCACACCACACATTGCCCTCAGACATGACATCTCCACTGCCTCCAGCCTTCTCCTCGCTGCAACATTCATCACCCACGCTTCACACCCATATAAGAGCGTTGGTAAAACTATACTCTCATAATTCCCCTCTTTGCCTCCAAGGACAAAGTTCTTTGTCTCCACAGACTCCTAAGTGCACCACTCACTCTTTTTCCCTCATCAATTCTATGATTCACCTCATCTTTCATAGACCCATCCGCTGACACGTCCACTCCCAAATATCCGAATACGTTCACCTCCTCCATACTCTCTCCCTCCAATCTGATATTCAATCTTTCATCACCTAATCTTTTTGTTATCCTCATAACCTTACTCTTTCCTGTATTCACCTTTAATTTTCTTCTTTTGCACACCCTACCAAATTCATCCACCAATCTCTGTAGCTTCTCTTCAGAATCTCCCAAGAGCACAGTGTCATCAGCAAAGAGCAGCTGTGACAACTCCCACTTTGTGTGTGATTCTTTATCTTTTAACTCCACGCCTCTTGCCAAGACCCTCGCATTTACTTCTCTTACAACCCCATCTATAAATATATTAAACAACCACGGTGACATCACACATCCTTGTCTAAGGCCTACTTTTACTGGGAAAAAATTTCCCTCTTTCCTACATACTCTAACTTGAGCCTCACTATCCTCGTAAAAACTCTTCACTGCTTTCAGTAACCTACCTCCTACACCATACACTTGCAACATCTGCCACATTGCCCCCCTATCCACCCTGTCATACGCCTTTTCCAAATCCATAAATGCCACAAAGACCTCTTTAGCCTTATTTAAATACTGTTCACTTATATGTTTCACTGTAAACACCTGGTCCACACACCCCCTACCTTTCCTAAAGCCTCCTTGTTCATCTGCTATCCTATTCTCCGTCTTACTCTTAATTCTTTCAATTATAACTTTACCATACACTTTACCAGGTACACTCAACAGACTTATCCCCCTATAATTTTTGCACTCTCTTTTATCCCCTTTGCCTTTATACAAAGGAACTATGCATGCTCTCTGCCAATCCCTAGGTACCTTACCCTCTTCCATACATTTATTAAATAATTGCACCAACCACTCCAAAACTATATCCCCACCTGCTTTTAACATTTCTATCTTTATCCCATCAATCCCGGCTGCCTTACCCCCTTTCATTTTACCTACTGCCTCACGAACTTCCCCCACACTCACAACTGGCTCTTCCTCACTCCTACAAGATGTTATTCCTCCTTGCCCTATACACGAAATCACAGCTTCCCTATCTTCATCAACATTTAACAATTCCTCAAAATATTCCCTCCATCTTCCCAATACCTCTAACTCTCCATTTAATAACTCTCCTCTCCTATTTTTAACTGACAAATCCATTTGTTCTCTAGGCTTTCTTAACTTGTTAATCTCACTCCAAAACTTTTCTTATTTTCAACAAAATTTGTTGATAACATCTCACCCACTCTCTCATTTGCTCTCTTTTTACATTGCTTCACCACTCCCTTAACCTCTCTCTTTTTCTCCATATACTCTTCCCTCCTTGCATCACTTCTACTTTGTAAAAACTTCTCATATGCTAACTTTTTCTCCCTTACTACTCTCTTTACATCATCATTCCACCAATCGCTCCTCTTCCCTCCTGCACCCACTTTCCTGTAACCACAAACTTCTGCTGAACACTCTAACACTACATTTTTAAACCTACCCCATACCCCTTCGACCCCATTGCCTATGCTCTCATTAGCCCATCTATCCTCCAATAGCTGTTTATATCTTACCCTAACTGCCTCCTCTTTTAGTTTATAAACCTTCACCTCTCTCTTCCCTGATGCTTCTATTCTCCTTGTATCCCATCTACCTTTTACTCTCAGTGTAGCTACAACTAGAAAGTGATCTGATATATCTGTGGCCCCTCTATAAATATGTACATCCTGAAGTCTACTCAACAGTCTTTTATCTACCAATACATAATCCAACAAACTACTGTCATTTCGCCCTACATCATATCGTGTATACTTATTTATCCTCTTTTTCTTAAAATATGTATTACCTATAACTAAACCTCTTTCTATACAAAGTTCAATCAAAGGGCTCCCATTATCATTTACACCTGGCACCCCAAACTTATCTACCACACCCTCTCTAAAAGTTTCTCCTACTTTAGCATTCAGGTCCCCTACCACAATTACTCTCTCACTTGGTTCAAAGTCTCCTATACATTCACTTAACATCTCCCAAAATCTCTCTCTCTCCTCTGCAATCCTCTCTTCTCCAGGTGCATACACGCTTATTATGACCCACTTCTCGCATCCAACCTTTACTTTAATCCACATAATTCTTGAATTTACACATTCATATTCTCTTTTCTCCTTCCATAACTGATCATTTAACATTACTGCTACCCCTTCCTTTGCTCTAACTCTCTCAGATACTCCAGATTTAATCCCATTTATTTCCCCCCACTGAAACTCTCCTACCCCCTTCAGCTTTGTTTCGCTTAGAGCCAGGACATCCAACTTCTTTTCATTCATAACATCAGCAATCATCTGTTTCTTGTCATCCGCACTACATCCACGCACATTTAAGCATCCCAGTTTTATAAAGTTTTTCTTCTTCTCTTTTTTAGTAAATGTATACAGGAGAAGGGGTTACTAGCCCATTGCTCCCGGCATTTTAGTCGCCTCATACGACACGCATGGCTTACGGAGGAAAGATTCGTTTCCACTTCCCTAAGGACAATAGAAGAAATAAAAAAGAACAAGAGCTATTTAGAAAAAGGAGAAAAACCTAGATGTATATATATATATATGCATGTGCGTGTCTGTGAAGTGTGACCAAAGTGTAGGTAGGAGTAGCAAGATATCCCTGTTATCTAGCGTGTTTATGAGACAGAAAAAGAAACCAGCAATCCTACCATCATGCAAAACAGTTACAGGTTTTTGTTTCACAGTCATCTGGCAGGACGGTAGTACTTCCCTGGGTGGTTGCTGTCTACCAACCTACTACCTATGCAAGGTGAATATGTCAGCCAGAAGCCCCCACTTGTCTCATCCATCCACTTACATTTGTTTCTCACTCACAACCCACAAAGACACAACATCCACAACATTTTTACATACTTTTCTCATTATTTGTTAAGAAGCTCCAACAGGATACAATTTCTCCATTGTTTAGATAATAGAACAAAAAAAAATTTCACACTCACGGTACATTCCCGACCTGAGACTCAAGATGGTACCAGTTACAATTTACATTGCTTGGTGAGGTCACAGGACAGATGGTGTCAAGCAAGAAAGTGCGAGGTCACCTCACCTAACCACAATTATCTCAACCCACATTACCCACAATACTTGACTCAAATGCTAAAACAATTTTCTCTTTTCGGGTAATTAATACATTTTTCTCGTTTTCAAATAAATAAAAAGTTCATTTTCTCGTTTTCATTATAAATACCAATGCACTCTTTGAGGGTTGCCTGTGGTACATTCCCGATAAAACTGACACAAAAACCCACATTACTTTGCTGAGCGAATTTGAGTTACGAGACTTAATTAATGAGCATAACTCATCCCATTGGAGCCCTGAGACCGCTAACATCCATCACATCTCCTCACAACACAAAATCATGTTCACCAACTCCATATAATATTTGCCAACATACTAAGAACGCTTTTGACAGATTACTAAGATCATTATAATAACTTAGGACAAACCCACTAAATCATGATCGACTATGTCATGACAACCATAATCTAAGACACTGATAATCACAATCACGAACTCCATATTATATTTACCATTATCTAAGAACTCTTAGGACAAGGCACTAAGATCACTAAAAAAAACACTCATTTTTATGTGTGTTATCTAAGATCACCAAGTACTAAACTCAATAAAAATCTAACATCATTATTAATAAGATCACTTTTTTCACAAAAATCATGTTCAGCAACTCCATATCAATGATTAATGTTTATCTAAGAACATTTAGGACAAAGCACTAAGTTCACTAAAACAACGCACATTTTTAAACACATTCCCTCAAATCACTATAAACCAAGATCACTATTACTATGATCACAGATCACTTTCATTTTATAAACATTTCAAAATCATCACTATCAATTTTTCCACCGATAAATCTTCAATCTCATTACCTTACCTGCAGGAACTCACAACACCATCTATTAAAGTAGATTTTGTGATAACATTTGAATACTCCCAGACTACTTTGAACACTTAAGAACAACATTGCAATACTTCCAAACAACACTGGAACACTTTCAAACACTGGAACACTTCCAAAAATTACATTGGAACACTTCTAAACAACATGGGTCACTTCTAAACAACATTGGAATACTTCCAAACAACATTGGAACACTATCATATTACATTTGAACACTTCCAAGCAATTTTGGAACACTCCAAAATAAAGTTTGAATATTTCCAGATAGCTTTGAGCATCCCTAAAATAACATTTGAATATTTCCAGATAACTTTGAGCATCCCTAAAATAACATTTGAATACTCACAAACAACATTTGCCATCCCTAACTCATCCACCAAATTACTTTCTCATTCACACATTTCATTAACTGAAAATTACATCTCATCCACCAAACTACACACACACACACACACATACACACACGCACACACACACACACACACACACACACACACACACACACACACACACACACACACACACACACACACACACACACACACACACACACACACACACACACACACACACACACACACACACGCACACACACACACACACGCAGCAGAATGCAGAAGGTGGAAGGAAGCAACAGGCCACAGCAGCAGAAATCAAGATAGAGAGATTAGAAGAGGAGCTGAGACATCTGAAACAGCACAGAGACAAAGATATCACAGAAGTAGCATCGGCAATGGCTACATCAAACACAGACAACAGGTCTGAAGGAAGCATGGAAACTAAACTGTATGCAGAGGTCCTGTCAAACCCACATGGGGCCAAAACAAAGACAGGGAGCACACTAGGACAGAATGAGAGGTTGGAAGACATTGAAGGAACTAGGACATGTGCAGGGACCTTACCAGATACCTGTGGGGGCCAGGAGCAGGTTAGCAGGAAGGATAAACCAAGAAGCATTGGGGCAATAACTAGGGAAGGGACTGAAGAAAGGAACACTCCACGGGAAGGAACTAAAACACATCAGAGGATGCAATGGGAGTCACAGTGGGAGGTGGAAAGGGAAAGATCCGTGTTTGTCTATGGGCTAGACGAAGCTAAAGGGGAAACTTATGATGAAAGAAAGCAGGAGGAGAAAAAAGCGATTGAAGATATCATGAAGGTGATAGGTGAGGGGGACATGACCCAGGTGGCAAATTTTCGGAGAATTGGGTGGTTCACAAAGAAAAGGAATCGGCCTCTCAAAGTAATTTTCAAGGCAGAATCAACCCGAGCCATGATCCTGCAGGAGAAAGCACGGTTGAGAGGCAAGCAGGAGTTCCGGAGTGTGTACCTCGATCGAGACAGAACACAGGACGAAAGGAAGACAATGAAACAGAGAGTTCAAAAACGAAAGGAGAAATGGGAGGAAATGAAAAAGGAGAGCAGAATAATCCAGGATCAAATGGAAGGACAAGTGCACCCCCCAGAAACACCTGCAGAAGGACTCCAGCCACGACACCCCGAAGGCAACTGAACAATCCAAACCAACCATCACACACCGATCCCTCTGTTTCCACCCCTCGCACCACAGTTACAGTATTAGAACAGAAGTTGAAGGTTTGGTACACAAATGCAGATGGATTAACGAATAAACATGAGGAATGGCAAGAAAGAATCAATGAGAAGTCCCCAGACATCATAGTAGTTACAGAAACAAAACTCATGGAGACAATAACAGATGCAAACTTCCCACCAGGATACCAGATCATGAGGAAAGATAGAAGGGGCAGGGGGGGAGGTGGGGTTGCTCTGCTCGTAAAAAACAGATGGAAATTCGAGAAAATGGAAGGAATAGATGAGACGGGAGAAAGAGACTACATAGCAGGTACACTTCAGTCTGGGGAACACAAAGTGGTCATTGCAGTGATGTATAATCCACCACAGAACTGCAGGAGGCCAAGAGAGGAATATGAAGAGAGCAACAGAGCAATGGTGGACACACTTGCTGAGGTGGCAAGAAGAGCTCACTCCAGCAGAGCAAAGTTGCTGGTTATGGGGGATTTCAACCACAGGGAGATTGACTGGGAAAACCTGGAGCCACATGGGGGTCCCGAAACATGGAGAGCCAGGATGTTGGACGTGGTGCTGGAAAACCTCATGCACCAACATGTTAAGGACACTACCAGAGTGAGAGGGGAGGATGAACCAGCAAGATTGGACCTTGTGTTCACCCCGGGCAGCTCAGATATTGAGGACATCAAGTATGAGAGTCCCCTAGGAGCTAGCGACCACGTGGTTCTGTGCTTTGAATACATAGTAGAGCTGCAAGTGGAGAGAATAACAGGAGCTGAATGGGAAAAGCATGACTATAAAAGAGGGGACTACATAGGGTTGAAGAACTTCCTGCGGGAGGTCCAGTGGGACAGAGAACTGGCAGGAAAGCCAGTAAATGAAATGATGGAATATGTAACAACAAAATGCAAGGAGGCAGTGGAAAGGTTTATTCCCAAGGGCAACAGTAACAACGGGAAGACCAGAACGAGCCCCTGGTTTACCCGACGTTGTAAGGAGGCAAAAACAAAATGCAATAGAGAATGGAAAAAGTACAGAAGGCAGAGAACACACGAAAATAGGGAGATCAATAGCAGAGCCAGGAATGAGTACGCACAGGTAAGGAGGGAGGCCCAGCGACAGTATGAAAATGACATAGCATCGAGAATCAAGACTGACCCGAAACTGTTGTATAGCCACATCAGGAGGAAGACAACAGTCAAAGACCAGGTGATCAGATTAAGGACAGAAGGTGGAGAACTCACTAGAAATGATCAGGAGGTATGTGAGGAGCTGAACAGGAGATTTAAGGAAGTTTTTACAGTAGAGACAGGAAGGGCTGTGGGAAGACAGCACAGAAGGGAACATCAAGAGGGAATATACCAACAAGTGTTGGATGACATACGAACAACTGAGGAGGAGGTGAAGAAGCTCTTAAGTGACCTTGACACCTCAAAGGCGATGGGACCGGACAACATCTCCCCATGGGTCCATAGAGAAGGAGCAGAGATGCTGTGCGTGCCTCTAACCACAATCTTCAACACATCCCTTGAAACTGGGCAACTACCTGAGAAATGGAAGACAGCTAATGTAGTCCCCATATTTAAGAAAGGAAACAGAAACGAGGCACTAAACTACAGACCTGTGTCTCTGACATGTATTGTGTGCAAAGTCATGGAGAAGATTATCAGGAGGAGAGTGGTCGAACACCTGGAAAGGAACAAGATTATAAATGAAAACCAGCATGGGTTCATGGAAGGCAAATCTTGTATCACAAACCTCCTGGAGTTTTATGACAAGGTAACAGAAGTAAGACACGAGAGAGAGGGGTGGGTAGATTGCGTTTTCCTAGACTGCAGGAAGGCCTTTGACACAGTTCCCCACAAAAGATTAGCGCAGAAGCTGGAGGATCAGGCGCACGTAAAAGGGAGGGCACTGCAATGGATAAGGGAATACCTGACAGGGAGGCAGCAACGAGTCATGGTACGTGAAGAGGTATCACAGTGGGCGCCTGTTACGAGCGGGGTCCCACAGGGGTCAGTTCTAGGACCAGTGCTATTTTTGATATATGTGAACGACATGATGGAAGGAATAGACTCTGAAGTGTCGCTGTTCGCAGATGACGTGAAGTTGATGAGAAGAATTAAATTGGACGAGGATGAGGCAGGACTGCAAAGAGACCTGGACAGGATGGACATGTGGTCCAGCAACTGGCTTCCATAATTCAATCCAGCCAAATGCAAAGTCATGAAGATTAGGGAGGGGCAAAGAAGACCGCAGACAGAGTATAGGCTAGGTGGACAAAGACTACAGACCTCACTCAGGGAGAAAGACCTTGGGGTGACCATAACACCGAGCACATCACCGGAGGCACACATCAACCAAATAACCGCTGCAGCATACGGGCGCCTGGCAAACCTGAGAATGGCGTTCCGATACCTTAATAAGGAATCGTTCAAGACACTGTACACTGTGTATGTTAGGCCCATACTGGAGTATGCAGCACCAGTCTGGAACCCACACCTGGTCAAGCACGTCAAGAAGTTAGAGAAAGTACAAAGGTTTGCAACAAGGCTAGTCCCAGAGCTCAAGGGAATGTCGTACGAGGAAAGGTTAAGGGAAATCGGACTGACGACATTGGAGGACAGAAGGGTCAGGGGAGACATGATAACGACATACAAGATACTGCGGGGAATAGACAAGGTGGACAGAGATAGGATGTTCCAGAGAGGGGACACAGGGACAAGGGGTCACAACTGGAAGCTGAAGACTCAGACGAGTCACAGGGACGTTAGGAAGTATTTCTTCAGTCATAGAGTTGTCAGCAAGTGGAATAGCCTAGCAAGTGAAGTAGTGGAGGCAGGAACCATACATAGTTTTAAGAAGAGGTATGACAAAGCTCAGGAAGCAGAGAGAGAGAGGATCCAGTAGCGATCAGTGAAGAGGGGGGCCAGGAGCTGAGTCTCGACCCCTGCAACCACAATTAGGTGAGTACAATTAGGTGAGTACACACACGATGTTAGGAAGTATTTCTTCAGTCATAGAGTAGTCAGGCCATGGAATAGCCTAGAAAGTGATGTTGTGGAGGCAGGAACCATACATAGTTTTAAGGCGAGGTATGATAGAGCTCATGGGGCAGGGAGAGAGAGGACCTAGTAGCAATCAGCGAAGAGGCGGGGCCAGGAGCTGTGACTCGACCCCTGCAACCACAAATAGGTGAGTACAAATAGGTGAGTACAAGCACACACACACACACACACACACACACACACACACACACACACACACACACACACACACACACACACACAAACACACAAGAGGGTGTTCCTAGACAGAGACAGAACAAAATCAGAATGACAGCAGCTGAGGGAGAGGACAAAAAAGCGAAAGGAGCTAGGAAAAGAGACAAGGAGGGAATCAGCAGAGGTCAGTCAGAGCAGGACAGAACAGCAAGGGCAAGCACACACACAACTACTCTCAGAACCATACAACCTATCACACCATCCCAACACACACTACAATCCATACCCACAGCCTCCACCCAACACCGAGCTATAGAATCCCACAGTATGCCACCAGGTCTCCCACCCTCACAGGCCCCCCAAACCACAGTGTTGGAAAGGAAACTGAAGGTATGGTACACAAACGCTGATGGAATAACAAATAAGTGGGAGGAGTGGCACGAAAGAGTCAAAGAAGCATCACCGGACATCATAGCTCTCACAGAAACCAAGCTTACAGGTATGATAACAGATGCCATCTTTCCAACGGGATACCAAATCCTGAGGAAAGACAGAGGGAACAGGGGGGGTGGAGGAGTGGCGTTGCTGATCAAAAATCGCTGGAATTTTGATGAGCTGGAGAGAGGAGATAGCGGAGAAGAAAGTGATTACATAGTGGGAACACTTCACTCTGGAGGTCCCAAGGTGGTAATAGCAGTGATGTATAACCCACCACAGAACAGCAGGAGGCCAAGGCAAGAGTACGACAAGAGCAATAGAGCGATGGTTGACACACTGGCTAGAGTGGCCAGAAGAGCTCATGCATGCAGGGCAAAGCTCCTGATCATGGGTGACTTTAACCACAAGGAGATCGATTGGGAGAACTTGGACCCACATGGGGGCCAAGATACATGGAGGGCTAAGATGATGGAGGTGGTACTGGAGAACTTCATGTACCAACACGTAAGGGACACTACAAGAGAGAGAGGAGAGGATGAACCAGCAAGGCTGGACTTAGTATTCACCTTCAGTAGTGCAGATATCGAGGACATCACATATGAAAGACCCCTTGGGGCCAGTGACCATGTGGTTTTAAGCTTCGAATACACAGTAGAGCTACAAGTGGAGGGAGAAGCAGGAAGGCCAGGACGAATGAAGCCAAACTACAAGAAAGGGGACTACACAGGAATGAGGAACTACCTGAACGGGGTTCAATGGGACAGAGAACTGGCAGGGAAGCCAGTTAATGAGATGATGGAATATGTAGCAACAAAATGCAAGGAGGCTGAGGAGAGGTTTGTACCCAAGGGTAACAGGAGTAATGAAAAAGCCAGGATGAGCCCATGGTTTACCCAAAGGTGCAGGGAGGCAAAAACCAAGTGTGCTAGGGAATGGAAGAAATATAGAAGGCAAAGGACCCAGGAGAATAAGGAGAACAGTCGTAGAGCCAGAAACGAATATGCACAGATAAGAAGGGAGGCCCAAAGACAATATGAAAATGACATAGCAGCGAAAGCCAAATCTGACCCGAAACTGTTGTACAGCCACATCAGGAGGAAAACAACAGTCAAGGACCAGGTAATCAGGCTAAGGAAGGAAGGAGGAGAGACAACAGGAAATGACCGTGAAGTATGTGAAGAACACAACAAGAGATTCAAAGAAGTGTTCACAGAGGAGACAGAAGGGACTCCAGATAGACGGAGAGGTGGGGCACACCACCAAGTGCTGGACACAGTGCACACAACCGAGGAAGAAGTGAAGAGGCTTCTGAGTGAGCTAGATACCTCAAAGGCAATGGGGTCAGATAACATCTCCCCATGGGTATTGAGAGAGGGAGCAGAGGCGTTATGTGTACCCCTAACAACAATATTCAATACATCTATCGAAACAGGGAGATTGCCTGAGGCATGGAAGACAGCAAATGTAGTCCCAATCTTTAAAAAAGGAGACAGACATGAAGCATTAAACTACAGACCAGTGTCACAGACATATATAGTATGCAAAATCATGGAGAAGATTATCAGGAGAAGAGTGGTGAAACACCTAGAAAGGAATGATCTCATCAACAGCAGCCAGCATGGTCTCAGGGACGGGAAATCCTGTGTCACAAACCTACTGGAGTTCTATGACATGGTGACAGCAGTAAGACAAGAGAGAGAGGGGTGGGTGGATTGCATTTTCTTGGACTGCAAGAAGGCGTTTGACACAGTTCCACACAAGAGATTGGTGCAAAAACTGGAGGACCAAGCAGGGATAACAGGGAAGCCACTACAATGGATCAGGGAATACTTGTCAGGAAGACAGCAGCGAGTCATGGTACGTGGCGAGGTGTCAAAGTGGGCACCTGTGACCAGCGGGGTCCCTCAGGGGTCAGTCCTAGGACCAGTGCTGTTTCTGGTATTTGTGAACGACATGACGGAAGGAATAGACTCTGAGGTGTCCCTGTTTGCAGATGACGTGAAGTTGATGAGAAGAATACACTCGATCGAAGACCAGGCAGAACTACAAAGGGATCTGGACAGGCTGCAGACCTGGTCCAGCAATTGGCTCCTGGAGTTCAATCCCACCAAGTGCAAAGTCATGAAGATTGGGGAAGGGCAAAGAAGGCCGCAGACGGAGTACAGTCTAGGGGGTCAGAGACTACAAACCTCACTCAAGGAAAAAGATCTTGGGGTGAGTATAACACCAGGCACATCTCCTGAAGCGCACATCAACCAAATAACTGCTGCAGCATATGGGCGCCTAGCAAACCTCAGAACAGCATTCCGACATCTTAATAAGGAATCGTTCAGGACCCTGTACACCATATACGTTAGGCCCATATTGGAGTATGCGGCACCAGTTTGGAACCCACACCTAGCCAAGCACGTAAAGAAACTAGAGAAAGTGCAAAGGTTTGCAACAAGACTAGTCCCAGAGCTAAGAGGTATGTCCTACGAGGAGAGGTTAAGGGAAATCAACCTGACGACACTGGAGGACAGGAGAGATAGGGGGGACATGATAACGACATACAAAATACTGAGAGGAATTGACAAGGTGGACAAAGACAGGATGTTCCAGAGATTGGACACAGTAACAAGGGGACACAGTTGGAAGCTGAAGACACAGATGAATCACAGGGATGTTAGGAAGTATTTCTTCAGCCACAGAGTAGTCAGTAAGTGGAATAGTTTGGGAAGCGATGTAGTGGAGGCAGGATCCATACATAGCTTTAAGCAGAGGTATGATAAAGCTCACGGCTCAGGGAGAGTGACCTAGTAGCGATCAGTGAAGAGGCGGGGCCAGGAGCTCGGACTCGACCCCTGCAACCTCAACTAGGTGAGTACAACTAGGTGAGTACACACACACATCTCAGTAGTAGAAACCAGTTACCAGTAACCAGTGTACCGTTGACTCAACGACCAACCGTCTCTGCCTGAGTCACTATCTGAACTCATATTGCGCTGACCTGGCATTATTCAAAGACCCTCTATGGGTACATGGGCGGCCAGTCAGTCAGTCAGTTATACGAGAGTGAGCAAGGAGGCAGGTCACGGCTGTAAGGGCGTTATCCACCTTATCTGTAATTATACGTAATACCAGCCTACGTGAGTATTTCTTACCTAATCCACGTGTCGAACTCCCACATGATAAATGGTGACAGCGGTGTGGAGCGTGGATTTAGTTGTTACGGGTAATTCAAGACGTTACAAGACTGTGAGTAGCCGGCAGGGTCAAAGGTGAACCTCCAGCCAGCCGCCTTACCCTCACTCACTACCTTCAGCCTGCAAGCCTGTTGCAGCCGTTTCAAGCTTCCTGGCTTAGTTCGTGTGCTAATTGCTTCAATCTCCGAGGGGTTGACCCGGATTTTGCAATTAAGCCAGTTACATTGATTTAAAATTTAATTAATTAATTTCTTTATTAGCAAGAGTACAGACAGCTCATTTTGCATTTAATTCAGTCTCCAGTAATATTTTTACTTGTATATTTCAATGTAAATTTTTTCTTGACTTTGAGTTGTCCTTCCTCTTGCAGTGTATCTTAAACATTTTTTTTTATTACTTCTGCAGAATTAGTTGTATATCTTTTATTTCAATTCTAGAATTTTATATCATTTTTATTCTTCATTATTTTTGCCTTATTTGTTCTCGTGTTACTTTGCCATTATGTCTCACATACCGTCAAGTGATACTTTAGTGAATGTCGACACTCAGACCTCTCAGGCTATTGCTGCTCCTGTCATCAGTCCTCACATTCCCTTACTGACTGAAAGACAATACCTAGCCCTCGAACAATGTGTTTGTTCTCACAGCTTGTATCTGAGATTTGTTAAAGTGCTGCGAAATGTGAAGTTCAGATTAAGTTCCTATAGATCCGTGAATTACTTATTAACGTAGCCGAGCGGTCAGGCACTAGTAATACTGTCACTCCTGTCTGGACTCCAGCCACAATATCATGCACGCACGATAGTGCTCTACTATCCTTGCGATGGCGACTTGTTCAAGTATTCGTTCCTTCCCAGGGGACGCTTTGAGAAGAACTTTACTTGCAACGAGTTATGCCATCTCTTGCTGATGCCACAAGCCGTGCAGAAAGACGTTTCTGTGGCTAGTGTGCTCACTTGAGTGTTGTTGTTGTCCCTTGTGTTTCAGATAGTGATCCCATCCTAGTTGACAGTAATCAGTGCATTGTAAGAAGTTATTTCTCGAGTAACTTCCACGTTGTTAAAGTTTGTAAGTGTAGTTTCTTTATAGTTGATACCTCGTGTCACTGTGTGCGACTCAGAATATCAGCATTGTTCACCGTGTTCATTTCTTTTCTCCTGTGCTTGCAGTTTGAGATAGTAGATTCGTTCTCCCTAGCTCATATTGCGTGTTATAGCGTTAATTTTTCAACCTGGGGGAGTCATCCACTCCACCGAGTTTGTTCATTCCTCCAGTAAGAAAGAACAGATCCCATGTGGTCTGGTGTGATTCGATTCCTGCTCCAGGAAGATCTTATTCTGACTGTGAAGCCACCAGCACCCATCAGTGACTTTGTCATGAACCAAGAATTACTGTATCGAACAGCCGAGTTGGGTACTCCTAGCAGAAGAGTATACCAGTTAGTAATTCCAAAGTCACTAGTGAATGTAGCCTTACAGCTAGTTCACGATGCACCAGGTGTTGCACACCCTGGTATGGATCGTTCAGTAAAACAAGCCAGATTGAAATACTTTTGGCCTCGTATGGCAACTGATATTTCTGAGTATGTTAAGAAATGTAGTGTCTGCATGCAACATAAAGGCAATGCTAATGGTCCTAATCCAATCCAAGTATACTAGCGAACCGTGGGAAAGAGTTGCGCTAGATTTGTTAACTAATTTCCAATGTTCCCTCCAAGGTAACAAACATCTGTGTGTTATGGTAGACCATTTCACCAGATATTGCGAGTTAGTTCCTATTGCAGATAAGACTGCCGAGACAGTAGCTAAAGAGTTTAAAGAACGCATTATCTGCAGGCATACCACTCCTAAGTCCCTAGTAACAGATAATGGAGGTGAATTCTGTAATGAGATTCTTGAAAATTTGTGTACCTTGTACAAGATCTCTAAATCCACCATTGTTCCTCATCATCCTGCCAGCAATGGGTTAGCGGAACGAACCAATAAGAAAGTACTTGATGTCTTGAGAGCCACTATCAATCCCAACAGTGAAACTTGGGATGAAGTTATACCTGATGTGCAGTGTGCTATAAATTCTGCTTACAATGTTTCTATAGGTGACACTCCACATTATGCATTGTATGGTGTAGATAAACGTTTGCCTTATGAGTTGTTATATTCTAATCCGAAACCAAATTACAACCCTGATGATTTCATAGCAACTCGTACCAGCTTAGCTCAAAGTGTTTTTAGAAGAATCCGTGAAACACTTCATAAATCAACAGCTGAATTTACAAGAGTCGCA
>NW_027196102.1:12500-87500 GCF_038502225.1 Cherax quadricarinatus | reverse complement strand
ATTACTGAAAACGAGAAAAATCGGGGGTATTATGTTTTTGTTCTATTACCCGAGAACGAGAAAAATTGTTTTAGCATTTGAGTCAAGTATTGTGGGTAATGTGGGTTGAGATAATTGTGGTTAGGTGAGGTGACCTCGCACTTTCTTGCTTGACACCATCTGTCCTGTGACCTCACCAAGCAATGTAAATTGTAACTGGTACCATCTTGAGTCTCAGGTCGGGAATGTACCGTGAGTGTGAAATTTTTTTTGTTCTATTATCTAAACAATGGAGAAATTGTATCCTGTTGGAGGTTCTTAACAGATAATGAGAAAAGTATGTAAAATGTTGTGGGTGTTGTGTCTTTGTGGGTTGTGAGTGAAAAACAAATGTAAGTGGATGGATGAGACAAGTGGGGGCTTCTGGCTGACAAATTCACCTTGCATAGGAGATTATTATACAACATCTATAATCAAGATGCCGTTCACTATGTTTCTCTCCCAGGTTTTGCTTATGATGCTTTCTTAAAAACCAGTGGAGTGGAATTAGAATTAATTACTGATCAGGAGCTTTATAACATCATACAGTCTAATATAAGAGGCGGCTTCACCACTGTTGTTAGACCATATGCTCGTGCTGATAACCAGATCATTAATCCCAATTTTGATGTGAAAACCTTATTAAGTAAATTTTTGCTATACTGGGATTTTAATTCTCTTTATGGTTTTTTGCATGACTGAAGCGCTGCCCTACGCGAACATTACGGTTCTTGCATGACTGAAGCGCTGCCCTACACGAACATTACGGTTCTTGCATGACTGAAGCGCTGCCCTACACGAACATTACGGTTCTTGCATGACTGAAGCGCTGCCCTACACGAACATTACGGTTCTTGCATGGATGAAGCGCTGCCCTACACGAACATTACGGTTCTTGCATGACTGAAGCGCTGCCCTACACGAACATTACGGTTCTTGCATGACTGAAGCGCTGCCCTACACGAACATTACGGTTCTTGCATGACTGAAGCGCTGCCCTACGCGAACATTACGGTTCTTGCATGCATGACTGAAGCGCTGCCCTACGCGAACATTACGGTTCTTGCATGACTGAAGCGCTGCCCTACACGAACATTACGGTTCTTGCATGGCTGACGCTGCCCTACGCGAACATTACGGTTCTTGCATGACTGAAGCGCTGCCCTACGCGAACATTTCTTGCACGGTTCTTGCATGACTGAAGCGCTGCCCTACGCGATGGCTGAAGCGCTGCCCTACACGAACATTACGGTTCTTGCATGGCTACGGTTCTTGCATGACTGAAGCGCTTTACTTGCATGGTTCTGAAGCGCTGCCCTACACGCATTACGGTTCTTGCATGGCTGAAGCCGGTTCTTGCATGGCTGAAGCGCGGTTCTTGCATGACTGAAGCGCTGCCCTACGCGAACATTACGGTTCTTGCATGGCTGAAGCGCTGCCCTACACGAACATTACGGTTCTTGCATGACTGAAGCTGACACGAACATTACGGTTCTGCATGGCTGAAGCGCTGCCCTACGCGAACATTACGGTTCTTGCATGGCTGAAGCGCTGCCCTACACGCGCTGCCCTACGCGAACATTACGGTTCTTGCATGACTGAAGCGCTGCCCTACGCGAACATTACGGTTCTTGCATGACTGAAGCGCTGCCCTACGCGAACATTACGGTTCTTGCATGACTGAAGCGCTGCCCTACACGAACATTACGGTTCTTGCATGACTGAAGCGCTGCCCTACACGAACATTACGGTACTTGCATGACTGAAGCGCTGCCCCACACGAACATTACGGTTCTTGCATGACTGAAGCGCTGCCCTACGCGAACATTACGGTTCTTGCATGGCTGAAGCGCTGCCCTACGCGAACATTACGGTTCTTGCATGGCTGAAGCGCTGCCCTACACGAACATTACGGTTCTTGCATGGCTGAAGCGCTGCCCTACGCGAACATTACGGTTCTTACATGGCTGAAGCGCTGCCCTACGCGAACATTACGGTTCTTGCATGACTGAAGCGCTGCCCTACACGAACATTACGGTTCTTGCATGACTGAAGCGCTGCCCTACACGAACATTACGGTTCTTGCATGACTGAAGCACTGCCCTACGCGAACATTACGGTTCTTGCATGACTGAAGCGCTGCCCTACACGAACATTACGGTTCTTGCATGACTGAAGCGCTGCCCTACGCGAACATTACGGTTCTTGCATGGCTGAAGCGCTGCCCTACGCTAACATTACGGTTCTTGCATGGCTGAAGCGCTGCCCTACACGAACATTGCGGTTCTTGCATGACTGAAGCGCTGCCCTACGCGAACATTACGGTTCTTGCATGGCTGAAGCGCTGCCCTACGCGAACATTACGGTTCTTGCATGACTGAAGCGCTGCCCTACGCGAACATTACGGTTCTTGCATGGCTGAAGCGCTGCCCTACACGAACATTACGGTTCTTGCATGGCTGAAGCGCTGCCCTACGCGAACATTACGGTTCTTGCATGACTGAAGCGCTGCCCTACGCGAACATTACGGTTCTTGCATGGCTGAAGCGCTGCCCTACACGAACATTACGGTTCTTGCATGGCTGAAGCGCTGCCCTACGCGAACTTTACGGTTCTTGCATGACTGAAGCGCTGCCCTACGCGAACATTACGGTTCTTGCATGACTGAAGCGCTGCCCTACACGAACATTACGGTTCTTGCATGGCTGAAGCGCTGCCCTACACGAACATTACGGTTCTTGCATGGCTAAAGCGCTGCCCTACACGAACATTACGGTTCTTGCATGACTGAAGCGCTGCCCTACGCGAACATTACGGTTCTTGCATGGCTGAAGCGCTGCCCTACGCGAACATTACGGTTCTTACATGGCTGAAGCGCTGCCCTACGCGAACATTACAGTTCTTGCATGACTGAAGCGCTGCCCTATACGAACATTACGGTTCTTGCATGACTGAAGCGCTGCCCTACACGAACATTACGGTTCTTGCATGGCTGAAGCGCTGCCCTACGCGAACATTACGGTTCTTGCATGGCTGAAGCGCTGCCCTACACGAACATTACGGTTCTTGCATGACTGAAGCGCTGCCCTACGCGAACATTACGGTTCTTGCATGGCTGAAGCGCTGCCCTACGCGAACATTACGGTTCTTGCATGACTGAAGCGCTGCCCTACACGAACATTACGGTTCTTGCATGACTGAAGCGCTGCCCTACACGAACATTACGGTTCTTGCATGGCTGAAGCGCTGCCCTACGCGAACATTACGGTTCTTGCATGGCTGAAGCGCTGCCCTACACGAACATTACGGTTCTTGCATGGCTGAAGCGCTGCCCTACGCGAACATTACGGTTCTTGCATGGCTGAAGCACTGCCCTACGCGAACATTACGGTTCTTGCATGGCTGAAGCGCTGCCCTACGCGAACATTACGGTTCTTGCATGGCTGAAGCGCTGCCCTACGCGAACATTACGGTTCTTGCATGGCTGAAGCGCTGCCCTACGCGAACATTACGGTTCTTGCATGACTGAAGCGCTGCCCTACGCGAACATTACGGTTCTTGCATGGCTGAAGCGCTGCCCTACGCGAACATTACGGTTCTAGCATGGTTCTTGCATGACTGAAGCGCTGCCCTACGCGAACATTACGGTTCTTGCATGACTGAAGCGCTGCCCTACACGAACTGGTTCTTGCATGGCTGAAGCGCTGCCCTACCCGAACATTACGGTTCTTGCATGGCTAAAGCGCTGCCCTACGCGAACATTACGGTTCTTGCATGGCTGAAGCGCTGCCCTACGCGAACATTACGGTTCTTACATGGCTGAAGCGCTGCCCTACGCGAACATTGCGGTTCTTGCATGACTGAAGCGCTGCCCTATACGAACATTACGGTTCTTGCATGACTGAAGCGCTGCCCTACACGAACATTACGGTTCTTGCATGTCTGAAGCCCTGCCCTACGGTTCTTGCATGGCTGAAGCGCTGCCCTACACGAACATTACGGTTCTTGCATGACTGAAGCGCTGCCCTACGCGAACATTACGGTTCTTGCATGGCTGAAGCGCTGCCCTACGCGAACATTACGGTTCTTGCATGACTGAAGCGCTGCCCTACACGAACATTACGGTTCTTGCATGACTGAAGCGCTGCCCTACACGAACATTACGGTTCTTGCATGGCTGAAGCGCTGCCCTACGCGAACATTACATGGCTGAAGCGGTTCTTGCATGGCTGAAGCGCTGCCCTACGCGAACATTACGGTTCTTGCATGGCTGAAGCGCTGCCCTACGCGAACATTACGGTTCTTGCATGACTGAAGCGCTGCCCTACGCGAACATTACGGTTCTTGCATGGCTGAAGCGCTGCCCTCCGCGAACATTACGGTTCTTGCATGGCTGAAGCGCTGCCCTACGCGAACATTACGGTTCTTGCATGGCTGAAGCACTGCCCTACGCGAACATTACGGTTCTTGCATGGCTGAAGCGCTGCCCTACGCGAACATTACGGTTCTTACATGGCTGAAGCGCTGCCCTACGCGAACATTACGGTTCTTGCATGACTGAAGCGCTGCCCTACACGAACATTACGGTTCTTGCATGACTGAAGCGCTGCCCCACACGAACATTACGGTTCTTGCATGACTGAAGCGCTGCCCTACGCGAACATTACGGTTCTTGCATGGCTGAAGCGCTGCCCTACGCGAACATTACGGTTCTTGCATGGCTGAAGCGCTGCCCTACACGAACATTACGGTTCTTGCATGGCTGAAGCGCTGCCCTACGCAAACATTACGGTTCTTGCATGGCTGAAGCACTGCCCTACGCGAACATTACGGTTCTTGCATGGCTGAAGCGCTGCCCTACGCGAATAATTACGGTTCTTGCATGACTGAAGAGCTGCCCTACGCGAACATTACGGTTCTTGCATGGCTGAAGCGCTGCCCTACACTAACATTATGGTTCTTGCATGACTGAAGCGCTGCCCTACGCGAACATTACGGTTCTTGCATGGCTGAAGCGCTGCCCTACGCGAACATTACGGTTCTTGCATGGCTGAAGCGCTGCCTTACGCGAACATTACGGTTCTTGTATGACTGAAGCGCTTCCCAACGCGAACATTACGGTTCTTGCATGGCTGAAGCGCTGCCCTACGCGAACATTACGGTGCTTGCATGGCTGAAGCGCTGCCCTACGCGAACATTACGGTTCTTGCATGACTGAAGCGCTGCCCTACGCGAACATTACGGTTCTTGCATGGCTGAAGCGCTGCCCTACGCGAACATTACGGTTCTTGCATGGCTGATGCGCTGCCCTACGCGAACATTACGGTTCTTGCATGGCTGACACGCTGCCCTACGCGAACATTACGGTTCTTGCATGACTGAAGCGCTGCCCTACGCGAACATTACGGTTTTTGCATGGCTGAAGCGCTGCCCTACGAGAACATTACGGTTCTTGCTTGACTGAAGCGCTGCCCAACGCGAACATTACGGTTCTTGCATGACTGAAGCGCTGCCCAACGCGAACATTACGGTTCTTGCATGACTGAAGCGCTGCCCTACGCGAACATTACGGTTCTTGCATGGCTGAAGCGCTGCCCTACGAGAACTTTACGGTTCTTGCTTGACTGAAGCGCTGCCCAACGCGAACCTTCAAAAACTCTCACCAGCAGAAATGATGAGTTTTCTTGCAAATGGCCGTCTTCTCCAGAAGAATACTCAAGATTCCATAAAAGGTTATTAGCTTCTTTTAGACACTAGGAATAGCTCCAGAATTAGCTCGCTACACAGATGACTTGCCACTATGTCTCTATCACAAACAGATAACATTAGATGATCTGAGTACAGCAAACAGCTATTGGCAATCAGTAATCAAAAACTACCCCGAAAAAATACTAAATTAGTGGGAGACCATCTCCCCAAATGAAACTACCTAATATCATTGCCTTTATTGCACTTGTTTTTGGACATAGGTCTACAAATTGAGAAAATTCATAGCATATATGAATTCTCACAAGGAAAATATCTGACAGACTTTGTGGAAACAAATGTGAGGCAACGTAATAGTAGTACTAGTAAAGACTGTCAACGATTATTTAAATTGTTGACCAATTCTGTATTCGGCAAGACATTGTTTAATCCATCAAAATATGCCAACAAAACGAAGCTCATAACATCAGCAGGAGCATTTTTGCGAGCGGTGAGTAAGTCACTATTTAAGAAAGCCATAAAGCTTTTGGAAAACAAAATATTGGCTGCGGTAGGGACGCCAGCCATAAAACTCACTTACCCTAATTACATAGGCTTCCAGATGCTGGAACTCGCCAAATTTAAGCTGTACCATTTTTGGTATATAATTCTTAAGAAAACATACCAAGACAAAATAAAACTAATCTATTCAGATACCAATAGTGTCATCGCCTGTTTAGAGAGTATCAAAAACCTTACCGATGAAATCGGGAAGGAACCATTGAGGAAATGGATAGACACATCTAATTTCCCCACAGATCATCCTCTCTACAATGACTCGAGGAAGGAATCTCTAGGCTTACTTAAAAGTGAGGTAGGGGACCGCCTTATTTCAGAAATAGTCTGCATTAAACCCAAAATGTATAGCATCCTGCTGGAGGATAATGATAACACTATGGCTGCAAAAGGTATACCTCAGTCTGAGCAACAATTTTTAACTCATAATAACTTTAGAAATGCGCTGGAAGACGGTTATAAACATACCTTCCAATGCAGTCAAATTAGAAATTTAAAAGGTCAGATGACCACTATCACCACTAGGAAACTAGGTCTTAGCTCATTTGATGATAAGCGCTTTTACTTAGATGCCTATCATTCTGTATCCTATGGTCATCCAGATGCCGGAGAAACAAAGTTTAAATTAGTTAAAGATAAAACAGATGGGAAGGTGGAGGAAGAAGAGGATCCAAATAATGAAAATACAGAAGAAGAAGAGAGCCTAAGCTATGAGAGTACAGAAGAAGAGGAACTAGAGATGAGAGACAGCGGGAAGAGAAAACATCGCAAGAGATTTTTTCCCCAGGGTCAAGCATCGACGCTAGAGAGGTAGATCTTCCGCCACTGCAAGTAGTTTCATGCTCTTAGAAGCCAGCGTTTCTGAGAAAGAGGAGGAATAAAAAATGTAATGTTAACTAATAAATATATTTGCTGAGTGAGACTTTCTGTTCTCACCTTGAAAAGTTAGACTATTATCCTTTTCACACAGATGACCGATGTACCCGGAGAGCGTGCGCAGCCAGGTAATCATGCCGATGACCCCGAAAGAACCTTCACTGGACTGCCAGACTGGCGGCAACAGACCCCACCCAATTATTAAGTCGTACCCAGACACCTGAATCCATGTACTGCCCTCCCATCACGGGAATAAGCCTCTCTATCCCCTTGGAGGATGCGCGGAGACCCCAGCCAATTATTAAGTTGTCTGACAGGTCGAGGCTAAGCTGTCTTCCATTACTGCATTCTTGGAACCCAGCACTGTTCGGAAGACGTAGCAGTTGCGTCAGTGAGCTGCAGACCCGGGCACTCCCTCGGAGATATTAAGTCGTACCCCAGACACATGAATCCATGTACTGTCCTCCCATCTATCACAGTCACTTCCAAGCATTTATCCCGGTGGAGTTTGAGAGTCAGAAGTGATCATATCTCTCTCTTTTCTGCTTAGTAATACACAGGAATAAGCCTCTCTATCCCCTTTAGGGATGATTAAACATATTAAACTTGTACCCTGACAGCCCGAGGTTATGCTGTCCACTATTATCACATTCTTTCCATACTCTTTGTCCTGGAATCCGGTCCCCACCCAGTTATTATTAAGTCGTACCCAGACACCTGAAACCATATACTGTCCCTCCCATCACGGAAATAAGCCTCTCTATCCCTTGGGGGGATGATTAATCATGCTAAACTTTGTACCCTAACAGCCCCGAGGTTATGCTGCACCCCCCCCCCATTATCACATTCTTTCTATACTCATTATCCTGGAATCCGGTAGTGTTTCGATTCCAACGTTATTATACTACTAGCCAGAAATGGGTCATCGCAAGATTGAGACCCGTGCCAGGACTACGGTCTTGGCGAACATTATACATACATACATTCACCCAGGTAGACATAATATCACAGAAATCAGATGTTACACAGTTATACGTACTGTTCAGCATCACAGTCCAGCACCACGTGGACAGACACATGGCTTCTGCAGAAAGGAAGAGGTCACGATGTTCCAGGGACACGACGGATTACTCGGATTTAGAAATGGACGACTCGGATTTAGAAATGTGGGGCGCAATCCTAGCGAAGAAGTTGCGAGACCACTCCGTGTCATCAGAGGAAATATCTCCAAATCTGACAAGCCTAACCTTGCAGCCAGCGAATACGGAAGGATGGATCAATGTGAACAGTAAGACACGCTGTCCCTCCAAGGAGCAGGTAAACCAGCTGAAATCACCTTCCAGATTCAAGGTAAAATCTTATGGGGAACATAAAACCCACTATGGCGTGGTTACACACCTGGAAACACGGCACAAACTGAGGTTCAAGATATGGTTCAACCTGAGGGGAGAACCAATACTGACTCCTATCAACAGGGAAACGCATATCACCTTGAAGAAAGTCATGGAGACAGACCGCTCCTTCACCCTGGCGGAACTGGATTCTCGGCAGAAGGTCACCAAGGGTGTAATGATGCGATACCGGCTGATGATGCCCATCGAAGCAGTAGCAACTCACCCCAGTGTCGTGTCAGCTCAGCGTCTCAAGGCAAAGTCGGCAGGCAACGCACCAACCTGGCAGGTCCTCATTCAGTATGTAGGATCGCTGCCATCCCAGCTGGACCTCGGTTCTTGGGGCAGGTACGATGTCAGGACCTTCACGGCAGAACCAGTTCGCTGTTTCAAGTGCCAGCATTACGGACACCTGGGTGCACTCTGTCCGAACAGAGTAATCTGCGGTGTCTGCAGCCAGCCCCACCCTACCGAGGAATGCATCACCAAGCTGAAAAATGCATCGCCACCCACTCCACGATGCCCGAATTGCAGGCAGAAACACCATGCCTAGAACCCTCGATGCCCCGAGAGGCTCACTAGAATTCGTGAGGCCTGGAAGACGCCAACGACGAGACAGCAGGCTACGGCAGAGCATCACTCTCAGCAGACGATGGGTGCAGAGAATCCTGCCATACTGCAGAACTCTCATCAGGCAACCCAACTCAATGCCCAGGAATTTCCGACCCTTGAAGACTCAACCAGGCGTCATGAACAGAAGCATCCTCCCCCACTACCGCAACGAAGAAACAAAAACATGAGGAATTAGCGGGGCCAACAGGAAACATCTGGGCAAAGCAATCAGCAGACGGCACTACACGAGCCCCCACCGGCCTCCTTGCCAGGCACAGCCACTATGCAGGCTGTGCCTGCACCTCACCAGCTGATGCTGAGTACACAACTTGGCATGCAGCAACAGGCCACGGTGTGCACAGTGAAGAAATACAACCCTCAGCAATCCCCACAGATTACAACAGCCCAGATAATATCCACTGCTTCGAGCCCACCGACAACGCAGGCCCTCAACAGAGACGATCTCTTAACACTCATCAAGGCATTCACGGATATTATCTGCAACACAGTCACCTCCACGGAACAGCAGAGCATGTTCTGGCAGATGGTCAGCACACTCCTGAAGGTATGCTTACTGACAGAGGAGGAAACAGTGGATGCCATGAATCTGCAGATTATAAGAGTGGACAGAGCCAAGTCCCCAGCTCAGGAAACAGCTGAGATGGAGTAACCTCACTCACTTATGAGACACACTAGCTGAACTGTCCGGAACAGTGCTTGAGCACATATGCAGCAACAATGAAGAATCAATTCTCCTTCAGGAACCAGAGACGCGTCATCTCAAGATTAACACCCGTGCCAGGACCCTGGTCTTGGCGAACATTATACATACACCCAGGTAGATCTGTTTATGATTTGAAAAAGCCCACTGTGTGGGCGAAACATTATCAGTAAAAGATCACATTATACTGCATATGTGTTTATATTTCCAGACACTTCACCTGTTTGAAAAGATAAGTTAAAAATATTAGTTTATGGTTCACAGAGTTCCATTTTGCATTCCCTAAGAACCCTTGGAAAACGCTCATCAGGCCCCGGCGATTTATTTTGTTTCTGTCGGTCTACTTGTTTCAAAACCATTTCGCTACTGGATGTGATATTATATAAATTTATCTTCTTCAGGCCCACTATAAAAATTAATTACTGGGATGTTGATAGTGTCTTCTTGTGTGAAAACCGAGAGACAATAATTATTAAAAATTGAGGACATTTCATTCTCCTTGTCAGTAAGATGCCCAGAGTTTTTTTAAGGGGACCTATCTTATCTCTAACTTTTGTTCCATAAACCTGGAAAAAAGTTTCTGGGTTAGTTTTCGAATCCCTAGCAACTTTAATTTCATAGTCCCGTTTAGCTTTTCTTATTCCCTTTTTAACGTCCCTCTTTATGTCAATATGCTGATTCATAAGATGACCCTCACCTCTTTTGATACTCCTATAAATTCTTTTATTCTGCCCTAAAAGATATTTGAGCCTATTATTAATCCATTATGGGTCATTTCTATCCGATCTAATTTCTTTATAAAAGGTAAACGTTCTTTGGGCAGCATGTATCGTGTTTAGAAATCTGTCATATTGATAGCTCTCTTCGTTACTCTAGTCCACAGATGATAAGTGTTCTCTTAGCCCATTGTAATATGCTAAGCGAAAATCTGGGACAGTTACCCAGTTGTTCCTACTATCTTTTGCGCCGAGTTCCTCTGTAATTTCTAAATTATTAACAAGGGTTTCCTTGTTTGCCAAAACCTACAAACTATGTAGCTGAGTACACATTATCATGGAGCCAGACCCCAGAAAAGTATGGGCGAGTAGCCGGAGCTAGACGATGTTTCCCCATTGCCCGGGGTACCAGGCTTGTTTTCAAAGTTATTTCGTCAAATCCTGTCACGTGCAGTAGACAACGAAAGAGATTTGAAATGCTTAACAATACTGTCTAACTCTGGATAGGCGCCCATACTTTTCTGGGGTCTGGGTCCTTGGTAAATTACTGTGCACTCTGATACAAAGTTTCCAGGTTCGAGTCCTGCTGAGGACGAAGTGGCAATGTTTGAAAATAATTTCGTTTGTTTGTTAATTGTGTTGCAGTAAGGTTAGGTAAGTTATCTATGGTTCTTTAGGAATAAAATTATTAATTTTTACATTAACGTAAATGAAAAAAACATGCATCTCTAAATGTATAAATGAAAATTTTACAATGGATCTAGTTTTAAATGAGTTCTTGCTGGTTGCTAGCTTTACCGATTCGGCACGACACACACACACACACACATATATATCTCTATCTCTATATCTATATATATATATATATATATATATATATATATATATATATATATATATATATATATATATATATATATATATATATATATATATATATATATATATATATATATATATATATATATGTGTGTGTGTGTGTGTGTGTGAATGGTTCGGTTGATATATTAGACACATGTGCAACACTTGGGTATCTTTATTGTGGAAACGTTTCGCCACACAGTGGCTTCATCAGTCCATACAAAGGAGAATAATGAAGAACAGGAGGAGTTCGAGGTAATCATTCCCTCAGCCTTGAGTCGATGTAGACAGTCGATCAATCTTGAAGAGATTGAATGGACTGATGAAGCCACTGTGTATCGAAACGTTTCCTCAATAAAGATACTCAAGTGTTCCATATGTGTGTATTTTATCACACACACACAATATATATATATATATATATATATATATATATATATATATATATATATATATATATATATATATATATATATATATATATATATATATATATATATATATATATATATATATATATATATATATATATATATATATGTATATATATATATATATATATATATATATATATATATATATATATATATATATATATATATTATATATATATATATTCACATTACTATTAAGAATTGTAATTGTATTTGTCACAATGTTTACAAAGTTTTCCGTTGTTTTTTTTACCTTTTGTAGAGTACTTACGATTAAGATCAGCAACAGTCACAGTCGCCTCTAGTACCACAAGCATCACCTGGTCCGGTGGGAGGACAGTCAGGACTATAACTACAGGTACCTGAAGAGCAGCTTGACGTGTATAATTCACATTCTGTTGAACAAAATGTGAGCTCGTTGTATTATGTAAGAATTCTACGAAATTGAACAAAAAATAATTGTTTTCTGTTCACATATGTTTAGTGAATGTTCTTATACACATTAGTCTAACCTTCCAGAAGATGTATTATTATTCTTCGTGGAAAGACATGACTAGTATATATATATATACTAGTATATATATATATATATATATGACTAGTATATATATATATATATATATATATATATATATATATATATATATATATATATATATAAATATATATATAGGTAGTAGGTTGGTAGACAGCAACCGCCCAGGGAGGTACTACCGTCCTGCCAAGTGAGTGTAAAACGAAAGCCTGTAATTGTTTTACATGATGGTAGGATTGCTGGTGTCCTTTTTTCTGTCTCATGACCATGCAAGATTTCAGGTACGTCTTGCTACTTCTACTTACACTTAGGTCACACTACACATACATGTACAAGCATATATATACACATCCCTCTGGGTTTTCTTCTACTGTATTTTCTTTCTAGTTCTTATTCTTGTTTATTTCCCCTTATCTCCATGGGGAAGTGGAACAGAATTCTTCCTCCGTAAGCCATGCGTGTTGTAAGAGGCGACTAAAATGCCGGGAGCAAGGGGCTAGTAACCTCTTTTCCTGTATATATTACTAAATGTAAAAGGAGAAACTTTCGTTTTCCTTTTGGGCCACCCCGCCTCGGTGGGACACAGCCGGTGTGTTGAAAGAAAGAAAGAATATATATATATATATATATATATATATATATATATATATATAAATATATATATATGAACAAAAATAACATGACATTTAACACACAGGACCACCTAATCGTACAAGAATCACGCACCAAGCAGAGCTAAGTGTTTTAACGTGACCTGATGATACAGAAATGTGTGGGTGCCTTTCACTAATAGTGGCTTTCCCTCTTAAGCTAGTGACTTTCCCTTCTAAGCTAGCAACTTTCCCTACAAAGCTATTGACTTCCCCATCTAAGCTAGTGACTTTCCCTCCTAAGCTAGTGACTTTCCCCATGAGCTAGTGACTTTCCCTTCTAAGCTAGTGATTTTTCCTCTTAAGCTAGTGAATTTGCCTCCTAAAGTAGTATATTTTATATATTGATCCAAGGTGTTGGATATTTTGTCTACTTATTAAGTTTAACTTTCCCTCCTAAGCTAGTGACTTTCACTTCTAAGCTAGTGATTTTTCCTCCTTAGCTAGTGACTTTCCCTTCTAAGCTAGTGACTTTCCCATCTAAGGTAGTGATTTTTCCTCCTTAGTTAGGGACTTTCCCTTACAAGCTAGTGACTTTCACTCCAAAGCTAGTGACTTTCCCCCCTGAGCTTGTGACTTTCCCTTCTTAGCTAGTGACTTTCCCTCCTAACCTAGTGACTTCCCTTTCTAAGCTAGTGATTTTTTCCTCCTTAGCTAGTGACATTCCCATCTAAGCTAGTGACTTTCCCTTCTAAGGTAGTGACTTTCCTCCCTAAGCTAGTGACTTTCCCTTCTAAGCTATTGACTTTCCCTTCTAAGCTAGAGATTTTTCCTCCCTAGCTAGTAACATTCCCATCTAAGCTAGTGACTTTCCCTACTAAGCTAGTGACTTACCCTCCTAAGCTAGTGACTTTCCCTTCTAAGCTAGTGACTTTCCCATCTAATCTAGTGACTTTCCCTTCTAAGCCAGTGACTTTTCCTCCTAAGCTAGTGACTTTCCCTTCTAAGCTACTGACTTTCCCTCCTAAGCTAGTGACTTTGCCTTCAGAGTTAGTGATTTTTCCTCCCTAGCTAGTAACATTCCCATCTAAGCTAGTGACTTTCCCTTCTAAGCTAGTGACGTACCCTTCTAAGCTAGTGACTTTCCCTTCTAAGCTCGTGACTTTCCCATCTAATCTAGTGACTTTCCCTTCTAAGCTAGTGACTTTCCCTCCTAAGCTAGTGACTTTCCCATCTAAGCTACTGATTTTCCCTCCGAAGCTAGTGACTTTCCCTCCGAAGCTAGTGATTTTTCCTCCTCAGCTAGTGACTTTCCCACCTAAGCAAGTGACTTTCCCTTCTAAGCTAGTGACTTTAGCTCCTAAGCTAGTTACTTTCGCTTCTAAGCTTATGACTTTCCCATCTAAGCTAGTGACTTTCCCTTCTAAGCTAGTGACTTTCCCTTCTAAGCTAGTGATTTTCCCTCCTATGCTAGTAGTTTTCCCTTCTAAGCTAGTGACTTTCCCTCCTAAGCTAGTGACTTTCCATTCTAGGCTCGCGACTTTCCCTCCTAATCTAGTGACTTTCCCTCCTTAGCTAGTGACTTTCCCTGCTAAGCTAGTGACTTTCCCTTCTAAGCTAGTGATTTTCCCTCCTTAGCTAGTGAATTTCCTTTATAAACTAGTGAATTTCCCTTCTAAGCTAGTGACTTTCCCTTCTAAGCTAGTGACTTTCCTTTCTAAGCTAGTGACTTTCCCTTTTAAGAGAGTGATTTTTTCTACTTAGCTAGCGACTTTCCCTGCTAAGCTAGTGACTTTCCCTTCTAAGCTAGTGATTTTTCCTCCTTAGCTAGTGACTTTCCCTTCTAAGTTAGTGACTTTCACTTCTAAGCTAGTGACTTTCTCTTCTAAGCTAGTGGTTTTTCCTTCTTAGCTGGTGACTTTTCCTTCTAAGCTAGTGACTTTTCCCTCTAAGCTAGTGACTTTCTCTTCTAAGTTAGTAATTTTTCCTCCTTAGCTAGTGACTTTTCCTTCAAAGCTAGTGACTTTCCCTTCTAAGCTAGCGATTTTCCTCCTTAGCTAGTGACTTTTCCTTCTAAGCTAGTGACTTTCCCTTCTAAGCTAGCGATTTTTCCTACTTAGCTAGTGACTTCCTTCTAAGCTAGTGACTTTCCCTTCTAAGCTAGCGATTTTTCCTCCTTAGCTAGTGACTTTTCCTTCTAAGCTAGTGAGTTTCCCTTCAAAGCTAGTGATTTTTCCTCCTTAGCTAGTGACTTTTCCTTCTAAGCTAGTGACTTTCCCCTGTTAGCTAGTGACTTTTCCTTCTAAGCTAGTGACTTTCCCCTGTTAGCTAGTGACTTTCCCTTCTAAGCTAGTGACTTTCCCCTGTTAGCTAGTGACTTTCCCTTCTAAGCTAGTGAGTTTCCCTTCTAAGCTAGTGAGTTTCCCTTCTAAGCTAGTGAGTTTCCCTTCTAAGCTAGTGACTTTCCCCTGTTAGATAGTGACTTTCCCTTCTAAGCTAGTGACTTTCCGTCCTAAGCTAGTGACTTTCCCTCTTTAGCTAGTGAATAAGCCTCCTAATCTAGTGAATTTGTCTGGTAAAGTAGTATATTTTATAAATTGATCCAAGGTGTTGGATATTTTGTCTTGTTTGTAAGTTTAACTTGTATTTTTTTGATATATTTTATTTAAAAATCTTCATATACAATAGATCAGGTAGAGAAAATCATAATAACTCCGCGAGTAATACATAATAACTCCGCGAGTAATACATAACTCCGCGAGTAATACATAACTCCGCGAGTAATACATAATAACTCCGCGAGTAATACATAATAACTCCGCGAGTAATACATAACTCCGCGAGTAATACATAACTCCGCGAGTAATACATAATAACTCCGCGAGTAATACATAATAACTCCGCGAGTAATACATAATAACTCCGCGAGTAATACATAATAACTCTGCGAGTAATACATAATAACTCTGCGAGTAATACATAATAACTCTGCGAGTAATACATAACTCCGCGAGTAATACATAATAACTCTGCGAGTAATACATAATAACTCCGCGAGTAATACATAATAACTCCGCGAGTAATACATAATAACTCCGCGAGTAATACATAATAACTCTGCGAGTAATACATAATAACTCTGCGAGTAATACATAATAACTCTGCGAGTTATACATAATAACTCTGCGAGTAATACATAATAACTCCGCGAGTAATACATAATAACTCCGCGAGTAATACATAATAACTCTGCGAGTAATACATAACTCCGCGAGTAATACATAATAACTCTGCGAGTAATACATAATAACTCTGCGAGTAATACATAATAACTCTGCGAGTAATACATAATAACTCTGCGAGTAATACATAATAACTCTGCGAGTAATACATAACTCCGCGAGTAATACATAATAACTCTGCGAGTAATACATAATAACTCTGCGAGTAATACATAATAACTCTGCGAGTAATACATAATAACTCTGCGAGTAATACATAATAACTCTGCGAGTAATACATAATAACTCCGCGAGTAATACATAATAACTCTGCGAGTAATACATAATAACTCCGCGAGTAATACATAATAACTCCGCGAGTAATACATAATAACTCCGCGAGTAATACATAATAACTCTGCGAGTAATACATAATAACTCTGCGAGTAATACATAATAACTCTGCGAGTAATACATAATAACTCTGCGAGTATTACATAATAACTCCGCGAGGAATACATAATAACTCTGCGAGTAATACATAATAACTCTGCGAGTAATACATAATAACTCTGCGAGTAATACATAATAACTCTGCGAGTAATACATAATAACTCTGCGAGTAATACATAATAACTCTGCGAGTAATACATAATAACTCTGCGAGTAATACATAATAACTCTGCGAGTAATACATAATAACTCCGCGAGTAATACATAATAACTCTGCGAGTAATACATAACTCCGCGAGTAATACATAATAACTCTGCGAGTAATACATAATAACTCTGCGAGTAATACATAATAACTCTGCGAGTAATACATAATAACTCTGCGAGTAATACATAATAACTCTGCGAGTAATACATAATAACTCTGCGAGTAATACATAATAACTCTGCGAGTAATACATAACTCCGCGAGTAATACATAATAACTCTGCGAGTAATACATAATAACTCAGCGAGTAATACATAATAACTCTGCGAGTAATACATAATAACTCTGCGAGTAATACATAATAACTCCGCGAGTAATACATAATAACTCTGCGAGTAATACATAATAACTTTGCGAGTAATACATAATAACTCTGCGAGTAATACATAACTCTGCGAGTAATACATAATAACTCTGCGAGTAATACATAATAACTCTGCGAGTAATACATAATAACTCTGCGAGTAATACATAATAACTCTGCGAGTAATACATAATAACTCTGCGAGTAATACATAATAACTCTGCGAGTAATACATAATAACTCTGCGAGTAATACATAATAACTCTGCGAGTAATACATAATAACTCTGCGAGTAATACATAACTCCGCGAGTAATACATAATAACTCTGCGAGTACTCTCTGCGAGTAATACATAATAACTCTGCGAGTAATACATAATAACTCTGCGAGTAATACATAATAACTCTGCGAGTAATACATAATAACTCTGCGAGTAATACATAATAACTCTGCGAGTAATACATAATAACTCTGCGAGTAATACATAATAACTCTGCGAGTAATACATAACTCCGCGAGTAATACATAATAACTCTGCGAGTAATACATAATAACTCTGCGAGTAATACATAATAACTCTGCGAGTAATACATAATAACTCTGCGAGTAATACATAATAACTCCGCGAGTAATACATAATAACTCTGCGAGTAATACATAATAACTCTGCGAGTAATACATAATAACTCTGCGAGTAATACATAATAACTCTGCGATTAATACATAATAACTCTGCGAGTAATACATAATAACTCTGCGAGTAATACATAATAACTCTGCGAGTAATACATAATAACTCTGCGAGTAATACATAATAACTCCGCGAGTAATACATAATAACTCTGCGAGTAATACATAATAACTCTGCGAGTAATACATAATAACTCTGCGAGTAATACATAATAACTCTGCGAGTAATACATAATAACTCTGCGAGTAATACATAATAACTCTGCGAGTAATACATAATAACTCCGCGAGTAATACATAATAACTCTGCGAGTAATACATAACTCCGCGAGTAATACATAATAACTCTGCGAGTAATACATAATAACTCTGCGAGTAATACATAATAACTCTGCGAGTAATACATAATAACTCCGCGAGTAATACATAATAACTCTGCGAGTAATACATAATAACTCCGCGAGTAATACATAATAACTCTGCGAGTAATACATAATAACTCCGCGAGTAATTCATAATAACTCTGCGAGTAATACATAATAACTCCGCGAGTAATACATAATAACTCTGCGAGTAATACATAATAACTCTGCGAGTAATACATAATAACTCTGCGAGTAATACATAATAACTCTGCGAGTAATACATAATAACTCCGCGAGTAATACATAATAACTCCGCGAGTAATACATAATAACTCTGCGAGTAATACATAATAACTCTGCGAGTAATACATAATAACTCTGCGAGTAATACATAACTCCGCGAGTAATACATAATAACTCTGCGAGTAATACATAATAACTCTGCGAGTAATACATAATAACTCCGCGAGTAATACATAATAACTCTGCGAGTAATACATAATAACTCTGCGAGTAATACATAATAACTCCGCGAGTAATACATAATAACTGCGAGTAATACATAACTCCGCGAGTAATACATAATAACTCTGCGAGTAATACATAACTCCGCGAGTAATACATAATAACTCTGCGAGTAATACATAATAACTCTGCGAGTAATACATAATAACTCCGCGAGTAATACATAATAACTCTGCGAGTAATACATAATAACTCTGCGAGTAATACATAATAACTCCGCGAGTAATACATAATAACTCTGGGAGTAATACATAATAACTCCGCGAGTAATACATAATAACTCTGCGAGTAATACATAACTCCGCGAGTAATACATAATAACTCTGCGAGTAATACATAATAACTCTGCGAGTAATACATAATAACTCTGCGAGTAATACATAATAACTCTGCGAGTAATACATAATAACTCTGCGAGTAATACATAATAACTCAGCGAGTAATACATAACTCCGCGAGTAATACATAATAACTCTGCGAGTAATACATAATAACTCTGCGAGTAATACATAATAACTCTGCGAGTAATACATAATAACTCTGCGAGTAATACATAATAACTCCGCGAGTAATACATAATAACTCTGCGAGTAATACATAATAACTCTGCGAGTAATACATAATAACTCTGCGAGTAATACATAATAACTCTGCGAGTAATACATAATAACTCTGCGAGTAATACATAATAACTCTGCGAGTAATACATAATAACTCTGCGAGTAATACATAATAACTCTGCGAGTAATACATAATAACTCTGCGAGTAATACATAATAACTCTGCGAGTAATACATAATAACTCTGCGAGTAATACATAATAACTCTGCGAGTAATACATAATAACTCTGCGAGTAATACATAATAACTCTGCGAGTAATACATAACTCCGCGAGTAATACATAATAACTCTGCGAGTAATACATAATAACTCTGCGAGTAATACATAATAACTCTGCGAGTAATACATAATAACTCTGCGAGTAATACATAATAACTCTGCGAGTAATACATAATAACTCTGCGAGTAATACATAATAACTCTGCGAGTAATACATAATAACTCTGCGAGTAATACATAACTCCGCGAGTAATACATAATAACTCTGCGAGTAATACATAATAACTCTGCGAGTAATACATAATAACTCTGCGAGTAATACATAATAACTCTGCGAGTAATACATAATAACTCTGCGAGTAATACATAATAACTCCGCGAGTAATACATAATAACTCTGCGAGTAATACATAATAACTCTGCGAGTAATACATAATAACTCTGCGAGTAATACATAATAACTCTGCGAGTAATACATAATAACTCTGCGAGTAATACATAATAACTCTGCGAGTAATACATAATAACTCTGCGAGTAATACATAATAACTCTGCGAGTAATACATAATAACTCCGCGAGTAATACATAATAACTCTGCGAGTAATACATAATAACTCTGCGAGTAATACATAATAACTCTGCGAGTAATACATAATAACTCTGCGAGTAATACATAATAACTCTGCGAGTAATACATAATAACTCTGCGAGTAATACATAATAACTCCGCGAGTAATACATAATAACTCTGCGAGTAATACATAACTCCGCGAGTAATACATAATAACTCTGCGAGTAATACATAATAACTCTGCGAGTAATACATAATAACTCTGCGAGTAATACATAATAACTCCGCGAGTAATACATAATAACTCTGCGAGTAATACATAATAACTCCGCGAGTAATACATAATAACTCTGCGAGTAATACATAATAACTCCGCGAGTAATACATAATAACTCTGCGAGTAATACATAATAACTCCGCGAGTAATACATAATAACTCTGCGAGTAATACATAATAACTCTGCGAGTAATACATAATAACTCTGCGAGTAATACATAATAACTCTGCGAGTAATACATAATAACTCCGCGAGTAATACATAATAACTCCGCGAGTAATACATAATAACTCTGCGAGTAATACATAATAACTCTGCGAGTAATACATAATAACTCTGCGAGTAATACATAACTCCGCGAGTAATACATAATAACTCTGCGAGTAATACATAATAACTCTGCGAGTAATACATAATAACTCCGCGAGTAATACATAATAACTCTGCGAGTAATACATAATAACTCTGCGAGTAATACATAATAACTCCGCGAGTAATACATAATAACTCTGCGAGTAATACATAACTCCGCGAGTAATACATAATAACTCTGCGAGTAATACATAACTCCGCGAGTAATACATAATAACTCTGCGAGTAATACATAATAACTCTGCGAGTAATACATAATAACTCCGCGAGTAATACATAATAACTCTGCGAGTAATACATAATAACTCTGCGAGTAATACATAATAACTCCGCGAGTAATACATAATAACTCTGCGAGTAATACATAACTCCGCGAGTAATACATAATAACTCTGCGAGTAATACATAACTCCGCGAGTAATACATAATAACTCTGCGAGTAATACATAATAACTCTGCGAGTAATACATAATAACTCCGCGAGTAATACATAATAACTCTGCGAGTAATACATAATAACTCTGCGAGTAATACATAATAACTCCGCGAGTAATACATAATAACTCTGCGAGTAATACATAATAACTCCGCGAGTAATACATAATAACTCTGCGAGTAATACATAATAACTCTGCGAGTAATACATAATAACTCTGCGAGTAATACATAATAACTCTGCGAGTAATACATAATAACTCTGCGAGTAATACATAATAACTCCGCGAGTAATACATAATAACTCTGCGAGTAATACATAATAACTCTGCGAGTAATACATAATAACTCTGCGAGTAATACATAATAACTCTGCGAGTAATACATAATAACTCCGCGAGTAATACATAATACCTCTGCGAGTAATACATAATAACTCTGCGAGTAATACATAATAACTCTGCGAGTAATACATAATAACTCTGCGAGTAATACATAATAACTCTGCGAGTAATACATAATAACTCTGCGAGTAATACATAATAACTCTGCGAGTAATACATAATAACTCCGCGAGTAATACATAATAACTCCGCGAGTAATACATAATAACTCTGCGAGTAATACATAATAACTCTGCGAGTAATACATAACTCCGCGAGTAATACATAATAACTCTGCAAGTAATACATAACTCCGCGAGTAATACATAATAACTCCGCGACTAATACATAATAACTTTGCGAGTAATACATAATAACTCTGCGAGTAATACATAACTCCGCGAGTAATACATAATAACTCTGCGAGTAATACATAACTCCGCGAGTAATACATAATAACTCCGCGAGTAATACATAATAACTCTGCGAGTAATACATAATAACTCTGCGAGTAATTCATAATAACTCCGCGAGTAATACATAATAACTCCGCGAGTAATACATAATAACTCCGCGAGTAATACATAATAACTCTGCGAGTAATACATAATAACTCTGCGAGTAATACATAATAACTCTGCGAGTAATACATAATAACTCTGCGAGTAATACATAATAACTCTGCGAGTAATACATAATAACTCTGCGAGTAATACATAATAACTCTGCGAGTAATACATAATAACTCCGCGAGTAATACATAATAACTCTGCGAGTAATACATAATAACTCCGCGAGTAATACATAACTCCGCGAGTAATACATAATAACTCTGCGAGTAATACATAACTCCGCGAGTAATACATAATAACTCTGCGAGTAATACATAACTCTGCGAGTAATACATAATAACTCCGCGAGTAATACATAATAACTCCGCGAGTAATACATAATAACTCTGCGAGTAATACATAACTCCGGGAGTAATACATAATAACTCCGCGAGTAATACATAATAACTCCGCGAGAAATACATAACTCCGCGAGTAATACATAATAACTCTGCGAGTAATACATAATAACTCTGCAAGTAATACATAATAACTCCGCGAGTAATACATAACTCCGCGAGTAATACATAATAACTCTGCGAGTAATACGTAACTCCGCGAGTAATACATAATAACTCCGCGAGTAATACATAACTCTGCGAGTAATACATAACTCCGCGAGTAATACATAATAACTCTGCGAGTAATACATAACTCCGCGAGTAATACATAATAACTCCGCGAGTAATACATAATAACTCCGCGAGTAATACATAACTCCGCGAGTAATACATAATAACTCCGCGAGTAATACATAACTCCGCGAGTAATACATAAGTTTCACTAAACAATCCATGAGGTAAGTACATATTGATGACATGGGATCAATTGTAAGTTCTTAACACTACCACGTACAACCATTATGAACATCTATATGTGTATGGGCCATAAGGTCGAATGTGGGATAACTTTGACTTACCCCGATCGCTGTCGAGATACTGTTCCCCTACACACCATACACATGATTACCTTATCATCTATCCATAGAAAACTATAATTAGGAGTACATTAACACCTTTTGAACTCAGTCTATATTTTCCAGTATGCAAACCTATGTGTCAATATTACAATGTACGTATACAATTTACATCAATCAAAAACCACCATCAATCTAATTTTAAACGGTCACAGCCTTTTTTTTTTCTTAATTGGAGCCAAAATTCAAAAAAGGCAGTACAAACCAAAACAGTACACCCCTAGCAATTAACATAAGCTATTTCACAAAACTAAAATAGTATATGAGCACATACAACATGATAAAACACCGGTTATCCATAACCAACCCGCTACCTGCCTTCCAAATCAATTATGAACCCACAGGTTCACATGAAAAATAACTGTAAATTAGAAGACCTTGGCGTCCGACGACCCCAATTGTATACCTTGCCAGGTGGTCCCACTCGAAAGGTGTAAGAATGTGTAAAAAAAAAACTCATTTGACCAGCATAGGCTATATACATTCAAAAGTGATAAAATTATACGTAATAAACCCCTGGGGAAGAGATACATATTACTCCGCAAAAGCGTGCAGGACGATGGACCTGATAAAGGTTCAAAGATGACAAAAAAGGACACATGTCTACGTTCCCAGAATATTTTAAGGTTTGCTTTTTCATGTAGTGACATAATAGTAGAAACCCCTAGAGGTAACTACTTAACATGACAGAATCTTAGGTGGCTGGAACATTGTGTCCTCCGTCAGAAAAATTGACAACAAACCTCACGGGGTGGTCGCTTTTCAAAAGAATAACCATAAGACAGTATTTCTTTCACACACCAATTAGAATGCTTAAAATAATCCCCTAAAAAGGCAATTAATCACTATACTATTGGTGCTGATGTCAGCATGACATCTGTGTACTACATGTCAGAACAATACCTGCGAGGACCCCTGGAAAGACCCAACAGACTTCACTACGTCACCAAAAAACATCAGCAAAATAAGACTTACAAACCTGGCCACGGTCAGGAACTGGTCCAGTTTCACAAAAGGAAAAGCATATACCGAAAAATTATGTTTTTTCTGTCTTGCTAGATGTAATGACTAGACTTAGAACAAATCAAGATCTCAGTCGCACAACGCCATCACATCGATACACCCTCAAGCACACGTAACTTACAATAACTACAAAACACGCAACTCATTAACTTCCGCTTCCACCCTAAAGATCCTAACATACCTTAGGGTGCTACAACGGGATGAGTCCAACGCCTCGCTGCCTTACCCCCCTCTCAGTTGCAGTAACAACTGTACTGTAAGACTCCTATAGCTTGCAGGGAAAACGGTACCCCACCTCCCACGGTAAAGAAGTCTATTCCTACAAGACGTTCTATAAATCCCCGCTGCAATCACCCTAACCCTAACTGCTCCCTCGGTTTCTCTCATACCCCATGAGATATATAGAAAATCAGCCACCATGTACAGTATTGCTCTTCTTACCTCCCTTGACACTCTGCTAACTTCCAAGGTCAAGGCCCGTAGAGTTGAGATACTTTCCCCACTAAGAAACCCTAAAACCCTCCCCAACCACGTTTGAACCTCTTCCAATGTTTCACAAAAATAAACCGCATGAAACGCAGTTTCTTCCAGACCGCAACGTAAACAATTCACCTCCATTACCAAACCCATCCTGCTTAAAACTGATTTTGATGCTAAAATTCCCATGATGAATCTGTACACTAATTCGCTAACCCTCGGTGCCAACTTATGCTTACAAAAACCGTCCCATATTTTCCCCCAATTATACATCGGAAACACAGACATCCCCTGCACAATTTCCCTATGGCAACATATCCGCACCATCTGCCCTGCCCTGATCCTTTGAACATTTTTCAACTTCAACAATAAACGCAACATGTCCTCACGCTCTATTAATCCTCTGCCACTCCACCATTTGTGCATATCTACCATTTCCCGACCCACCCGGACTACCCTCTCCCCGCCCTCCCAAAGGAACCGCTGCTTTACATATAGGTCCTTCATCCGTGGCCCCAATGCCAAGAGACCTAAACCCCCAAGACGGACATGTGTCATGATAACCTCCCTACTCAACCAAGCTCTCCAATAACCTCAAACATAACGTAAGACCCTTCTCTGAAGCTCCTGAATATTCATGTCCCATAATGGGTATACCTCGACCACACCCCATCTTACTTTACTGTAAACAAGAGAGTTAACCACCACTGCCCTCTGTTGCAAGGAGACATCTCCAGCTCTTAATCCTCTGAGACGGTCTAAAGCCTTTTTTACCACCAATTCGGAATTTACCCTTCGATCCTCCCCCTCTTCCACCATGTACACGATCCCACATATTTTAAGTTGCTCCACGACTGACCACCCATACCTTTCGCCCAAACCCCACCCACCCACGTACCCATCTCCAATAATTTTGATTTCGCCCTGTTGATGCACATACCAGTCACTGTGCCAAAAAACTGAACAACCCTACCCACGATCTGCAAGTCTTCCTCCCCTTTTAACAAAATCGTGGTATCATCCACGTAACTGACTACATTCGCTGCACGGTTACTACCCAGTACCCCACACCCTAAACCACCATCCACCAGTTCATAAAATGGATTTTGCACATAGGCAAAAAGCAGCTGAGAGAGGGGGTACCCTTGCCTCAAACCCCGTTCCATACGTACAGGCTGCCCTAACTTACCGTTAACCTGTCCTCGTACCATTGCTGAGGCATACAAAGTGTCAACCCTTTTGTACTATCCCCTCCCCAAAATCCTGTTTCAATAAAATAAGCCTTAATAAATCCCTGTCAACACAGTCTTAAGCATTTTGCCAGTCAAGCCCGAGGACACCCCCCCCCCTTGACATTCCCCCCCAAAAGTCCCTAATATGCCCATGTCCTTTCCTCATGCTCCTACCTGGTATGCCTAGCTGTCCCCTATGAATAACCGATTCCATGACTTTTCTCATCCTGTTACCTAGGACCTTTTCAAAGATTTTTATTTATAGTCTGAACACATGAGAGAGATAGCCCTATATGCGCACTCAGACCCCTCCCTCCTACCTTTTTGGGCACCAACACAACTACCCTTGTACTCTGTGACGTACCCAACCTCCCCTCCGTGAGCATGCAATTCATTACCTCAACCAAGCATTGTTTAATGCTTCCCCAATACGTCCTATAAAATTCATTCGATATGCCATCTATACCTGGTGCTTTCCCTCTACTCATCCTAAAAATCGCCTCTTCGACCTCCTTCACACAAATCCAACCTTCTAGTACCCTCCGATCCCTTTCACTTATGACCTTTCTGAATACCCCCCTCCCCCATCAGACCACCCTCATGAACCCTCCCCCCTGCTCTCCGCCAGAGCTTTTCCTCAAACTATAGATCAGTATAAAAACTCATGCTGTCCGTATTAGAGAGCAACTGACCAGGCAGGTATCCACCCAAACCGGTGCATACTTCCAAACGCAGAAGGGATGTTGCCTGTTGTCTAACCCTAAATTTCCGCGGGACACAGCCCGATGGTTTGTCACCCCATAGCACCTCTTCCGTGCTCACCCTGATTCTAACCGCATTGAAACGCTCATTGTGAATTTTGGCAAGTTGATTGCAGAGGTGTTCAATGTCTTCATACCTACTACTTCCGCCCCCAACATAATAATCGTTCAGTTGCTCCTCCAGATAATTTTGTAGCGTATACCTCCACCTCACCTCCTCCTTACCCCGATTCCTATAATAACTCGCTATCCCGGGTTTGGCGCACGTTTCCCACCATTCCAAAAAACATTCACCTTCCCTCCTCGTTTCCCAGAGATTCTTCCACCAATCCTGAAAAGCTGACCCTTCCCCCTCCCCCTCCAATAGCCGCACATTCAGTTTCCAATAACCTGGATAAATCAGTATCATTCCATCCCAGTCCAAATCCACTAGTACTGCACAGTGGTCTGAAAGCCCCACATCAAAGGTCTGTACGCGTCCAACTCGAATTCCTTGTGTTACATAAAGTCTGTCCAGTCGGGCCGCGTAGCCTCTGTGGACAAACGTGTGCTCCACCCCCACCCACCCCGCCCCACCACATCATAAACTCCTGCATCCCCTAGCAGATTTCTTTGGACAGGTAAAATGCAAAATGCCCCCCCCCCCCTCGGCTCAACATCACCATGGCGGATAACACAATTCCAATCCCCACCCATGACCGTAATTAAAAGCAATCCCTGAATGTGAAAACTTAAAACCTCCCTAACGAAATCTATTTTAACTTTAAAGTTGCTTTCCACAAGCATATAAACTCCAATAAAACAAACTCTAACCCCACCCCATTACCCATCCACCCTTACCACCTTCTCCCTCCTTCCATTCCAAGACACACCAAGGGCTGGACTCCTTCTCTGCTATAGCCACCCCACCCTTGAATTTTAAAGAATTACATACATACATTAGGTAGCCTTTCAACAGTAACTCTCTACCAAACCTGTAATTGTGTTTTTGCATAAAACATACTTCCACAGCGTAACGTCGCAAAAACCACTCCATCCATACTTGTTTAACTTCCGCCCTCAGGCCATTGGCATTGATGGTGACACACTTGAATTTACAAAAAAGGTGGTATTCCTCTATGTTTGTGGGTCTTTCCCGTTCCCACACGTACATTAGACTGTCCTTCTTTGGCATTCGACTTCTTGGGACCCCCCCTTCCTCCCGTGCTCTACCCATAAGCTGGGACCATGCAACTACCCCTTCTGTGAGAGGCGTCTCAGCCACTTTCGTCCACTATTTCTTCCCCGGACACTGTCCTGGTGTCAAGACCTCGTCCATGTCCGACGCTCCCGCCGATCGTTTGCGGGAGCTGCCATCCACATACATCTCCTCGCCGGACGAAGCCTCCTGGTGGACCTCCACCACCACCCCATGCGTCCATGCCATCGTGGATTTGTCCTGCACCTCCCCGTTCGGTGATTCCTCCGTCGTTAACTCACGACACACCGATGAAACAACAGGACCATGCTCTGTCCCATCCAGGAGGTCATGCAGCACGTCCTCCAGCAACCTCTCCTGTGTCAAATCCCCAGGCCTCACAGGCTCCACAGAAAGCGTGGGCACGGTCGTAGCATCCACGGACAGGGTGGCACACATCGTAGACTGCGTTTCATCTTGTTGCATCTCTTCACTCCAAAGCTTGGAACCTTGCCCAGCTGAGGGACCAGACTCAGGCTCGAAGGCCTCAGTTTATAGGCCCACAGGTGAAGGGTCCCAGGAGTGGACAACCAGATGACGGGAGCACTGAGCAGCCATATGGTCATACGAGTTGCATAATCTGCATGTCTTCCATTGGCCTGCGTAATGAACAAACACCTGGGTCCTGTATGTCTCCAGACGTACTTAAGATGGAACTGGCTGTTGTAGCATCATCTTGATGGTGAAGGAGCCCTTTCAGGAGCCCCTCGTATGGGCTCTCTCTCCACACTCCCTTGGTCGCTGCATGCACTGTTCTGTATCTGGCAAAAACTTTCTGAAGATCGTACTCCTCAGCCTCGAAAGGCATGTTCCTCACCTTGACCCAGGTAACATATGTGGACACGTCGTGTAGACAAACCTCTGCAGTTGAATTCACCACCATTCTCCTTTCTTGAAAAGTTTGCACAATCTTGGTGTAAAAGCCGGCATTCACGAATTTCACAAATATCCTCGACATCCCATTTAGAGCTACACCATATAATTCCTCATTGCAGATGCTGTAGACATCGCGAATAAAGCACGGCATTAATGCATGCATTGTAACACCACTGAGGGACCCTCAGGTGAACTCAACACACACCGTGTTTACTCTCCGACCTTGACGGTCCGCCATCTTGTGGATTGTAGTACACGGGCCACCACCAGGTGTATGCAAGAGCAGGCTTAGAATGCATCCTCCCAGCCCGCAGGTTGAGAGATGAATGAAAGTTCACATTATAATGTGAACTTGTCCTGTTCACTTGAAACTTATAATTTATTATCCGAGAATTACCAACGAACATTTCGTAGCATGAAACTAAAGACAGGAAAAACGTGCGTGAAGTTTACTCATGAGGAGAAAATAGCTTAAGAGAGGTATTGTAGACGTGCATGAACTCACTCGTTTGAAAAAAAAACTGTTTAATGTAACACAGCATGAAGATTTCTACAAGTGAAGAATTGATGATATAAAGGAATATATCATTAATCTTACAGGATCCGTTAATTTGTGAGCAACAGCTCTGACTGATAACTATGAAATAACTCACAATGAGCACTCCACTGCACAGATAAAGAAACAGAGGTAATAGACAAAATTCTTAAAGGGGTTGGCAATGTGGACCAGCTTGTAAAGTTGACTCCTCCATACTTACATGATTCACATATCTATAAAACTTCTCGTAAAGAGCCAGAAGTAGTTTACACCTCTAAATCTATCTCAGGAAGATAACAATCTTGTAAGGAAAAGAAAAAAGTAAAATGTTTTCACCATCACTCACTCATTGTATAATTCAGATGTCTTACCAAAATGAAATTTCCCGACCCCTCTTTTAGAGTGTAGACATTCTACTTTCTACCTCCAGGACTCAAGTTCGGCTAGCTGCTTTTCGTGAATTCCTTCATAAATGCTGCCTTACTCACACTCCAACAGCAAGTCAAATAATAAAACCTACTTGCCTCCACTCGCTCCTATGTTAAACTCACACACATCTGTTGGATATCTTATACTTCACCCCTCCTTATCTAGGATGACCCCTACCCCTCATTCCCTCCATTACAGATTTATACATCCTCCAATTCATATTTTCTCTTTTCTCTCTAAATGTCAAGTCACCTTTGCAACCCCTAATCAGTCCTTTGTATAATTCTTCATCTTAGTAACCCCGCACCTCCCCCTCCTAATTTTCAAACTACGAAATTTCTGCATAATCACGCCACACGCTGCCCTCAAACACATCTTAATTGCCTCCGGCCTCCTCGTTGCAACATTCATATCCCATGCTTCATACCCATATAAGTGTTCATCCCACTATAATCTTATTTATTCTCCCTTTTGCCTACAATGATAACATTTCTTGTCTCCACAGATTCCTCAACACACCATCTACCTTTTTTCTCTCGTAAATTCTAGGGTTCACCTCGTCTTTCAAAGATCCATCCACTGGCAAATTCACTACCAGAATACATGAACACATTCATTTCCTACATTCTCCCTCCTTCCAATCTGGCCTCCAAGCTTTCAGTATTTTTTCTTAGACTCATCATCTTGCTCTATCCTATATTCACTTTTAATTTCCTTTATTTACATTCCCTCCAAATTCGTTCACTTACCTTATTAACTTTCTACGGAATCTCACAAAAGCACTGTGTCATCAGCAAAAGGCAACTGTGACAACTCCCACTTTGTATTAGATTCTTCATTTACTTGACTAACCCTCCTTCTCAACACCCTAGCATTCACTTCCTTGACTAATCCATGTATGAATATGTTAAACAACCATAAAGCAACCATACCTAAGGTGTACTCTTACTGGAAAATGTTTTCCCTCTCTCCTACACACCTTAACCTGAGCTTTACGGTCCCCATGAAAGCTATTAACTGCTTTAAGTAACCTTCCATCTATTACAAACACTAACAACATATGCCACATTGCCCTCATATGCTCCATAATATATGCATTTCTAAATCTATGAATACAATAAGGATATTTTAACATTTATATAAACATTGATCACTAACATACGTCAGTGCCTCGGGAGCGAGACGCCTAAATAATGAAAACACCATAAAAACATATGATAGATGGTGTAATATATGGGTGTGACATATGATAGATGGTGTAATATATGGGTGTGACATATGATAGATGGTGTAATATATGGGTGTGACATATGATAGATGGTGTAATATATGGGTGTGACATATGATAGATGGTGTAATATATGGGTGTGACATATGATAGATGGTGTAATATATGGGTGTGACATATGATAGATGGTGTATTTTATGGATGTGACACATGATAGATGGTGTAATATATGGGTGTGACATATGACAGATGGTGTAATATATGGGTGTGACATGATAGATGGCGTAATATATGGGTGTGACATATGATAGCTTCTGTAATATATGGGAATGACATATGATAGATGGTGTAATATATAGGTGTTACAAACGATACATGATGTAATATATGGGTGTGACATGATAGATGGTGTAATATGGATGTGACATATGATAGATGGTGAAATATAGGGGTGTGATATATGATAGATGGTGTAATATATGGATGTGACATATGATAGTTGGTATAATATATGGGTGTGACATATGATAGATGGTGTAATATATGGGTGTGTCATATGATAGATGGTGTAACATATAGGTATGGCATATGATTAATGGTGTAATATATGGGTGTGACATACGATAGATTGTGTAATATATGGGTGTGACAATGTGAGAGATGGTGTAATATATGGGTGTGATATATTGTGCAAATCACTGGGAATGTAATACCAGATGTCGTCAGACAAGTAGAAGCTGGACAAACAGACGACTTTATTTAACAATGAATATAATATAATAAAGAAAAACAATATGAGTGATGAAGTTAACATGATGCTCTGTGATGTTATATTGAATCAACATATTTAAAAAACTAGGTAGATATGGTATTTGTTCTTTGATTTCAACGTTGACAGTTAAAACATTGAGAGGTAAATTTGTGAACTGACTTTGTGGTGCAGGATATGTGAGGACACTACTCCCAGCATCACCCACCTCTCTACTACCCACCCACCCTCCACAGCCATACACCACCCACCCTCTACAACCATACACCACCCACCCTCTACAACCATACACCACCCACCCTCTACAACCATACAACTCCTACCCTCCACAACCATACACCACCCACCCTCCACAACCATACACCACCCACCCTCTACAACCATACAACTCCTACCCTCCACAACCATACACCACCCACCCTCCACAACCATACACCACCCACCCTCTACAACCATACAACTCCTACCCTCCACAACCATACACCACCCACCCTCCACAACCATACACCACCCACCCTCTACAACCATACACCACCCACCCTCCACAACCATACACCACCCACCCTCCACAACCATACACCACCCTCCCTCCACAACCATACACCACCCACCCTCTACAACCATACACCACCCACCCTCCACAACCATACACCACCCACCCTCTACAACCATACACCACCCACCCTCCACAACCATACCCCACCCACCCTCTACAACCATACACCACCCACCCTCCACAACCATACACCACCCACCCTCTACAACCATACACCACCCACCCTCCACAACCATACACCACCCACCCTCCACAACCATACACCACCCACCCTCTACAACCATACACCACCCACCCTCCACAACCATACACCACCCACCCTCCACAACCATACACCACCCACCCTCCACAACCATACACCACCCACCCTCCACAACCATACACCACCCACCCTCCACAACCATACACCACCCACCCTCCACAACCATACACCACCCACCCTCCACAACCATACACCACCCACCCTCTACAACCATACAACTCCTACCCTCCACAACCTTACACCATTCTCACTCCACAACATTACACCACCCACCCTCCACAACCATACACTACCCCCTCCACAACTATACACCACCCTCTCTCCACAACATTACACCACCCACCCTCCACAACCATACACCACCCTCCCTCCACAACCATACACCACCCTCTCTCCACAACATTACACCACCCACCCTCCACAACCATACACCACCCTCCCTCCACAACCATACACCACCTACCCTCCACAACCATACACCACTCTCCCTCCACAACCATACACCACCCTCCCTCCACAACCATACACCACTCTCCCTCCACAACCATACACAACCCACCCTCCACAACCATACACCACCCACCCTCCACAACCATACACCACTCACCCTCCACAACCATGCAGCACCCACAATCCACAACCATACACCACCCACCATCCACAACCATACACCACCCACCCTCCAAAACCATACACCACCCACCCTCCACAACCATACACCACTCTCCCTCCACATCCATACACCACTCTCCCTCCACAACCATACACCACCCACTCTCCACAACCATACACTACCCACCCTCCACAACCATACAACACCCACAATTCACAACCATACACCACACACCCTGCACAACCATACACCACCCACATTCCACAACCATACACAACCCACCCTCCACAACCATACACAGCCCTCCCTCCACAACCATGCACAACCCACCCTCCACAACCATACACCACCCACCCTCCACAACCGTACACCACTCACCCTCCACAACCGTACACCACTCACCCTCCACAACCGTTCAGCACCCACCTTCCACAACCATACACCACCCACCCTCCATAACCATACACCACCCACCCTCCTCAACCATACACCACCCACCCTCCACAACCATACACCACCCACCCACTACAACCATACACCACCCACCCTACCCAACCATACACCACACACCCTCCACAACAATGCATCACCCACTCTCTTCAACCATACACCACCCACCCTCCACAACCATACACCACCCACCCTCCACAACCGAACACCACCCACCTTCCACAACCATACATCACCCACCCTGCACAGCCATGCACCACCCACGCTCCAAAACCATACACCACGCACCCTCCACAACCATACACCACTCACCCTCTACAACCATACACCAACCACCCTCTACAACCATACACCACCCACCCTCCACAACAATACACCACCCACACTCCACAACCATACACTTCGCACCCTCCACGGCCATACACCACCCGCCCTCTACAACCATACACCACCCACCCTCTACAACCATACACCACCCGCAATCTGCAACGATACACCACCCATCCTCTACAACCATACATCACCCACCCTGCACAACCATACACCACTCACCCTCCACAACCATACACCACGCACCCTCCACAGCCATACACCACCCACCCTCTACAACCATACACCACCCACCCTCTACAACCATGCACCACCCACCCTCCACAACCATACACCACCTACCCTCTACAACCATACACCACCCACCCTCCACAACCATACACCACCCACCCTCTGCAACCATAGGCCACCGAACCTCCACAACAATGCACCACCCACCCTCCACAACCATACACCAACCACCCTCCACAACCATGCACCACCCACCTTCCACAACCATACACCCCCCACCCTCCACAACCATGCACCACCCACCCTCTACAACCATACACCACCCACCATCCACAACTATACACCACCCACCCTCTACAACCATACTCCACCCACCCTCCACAACCATACACCCCCCACCCTCCACAACCATGCACCACCCACCCTCTACAACCATACACCACCCACCATCCACAACTATACACCACCCACCCTCTACAACCATACTCCACCCACCCTCCACAACCATACTCCACCCACCCACCACAACCATACACCACCCACCCTCTACAACCAGACACCACCCACCCTCCACAACCATACACCAGCCACCCTATACAACCATACACCATGCACCCTCCACAGTCATACATCACCCACCCTCTACAACCATACACCACCCACCCTCTACAATCATACACCACCCACCCTCCACAACCATACACCACCCACCCTCCACAACCATACACCTCCCACCCTTCTAATACCCACCCTCCCTCCACAACCATACACCTCCCACCCTTATAATACCCACCCACCCTCCACAACGATACACCACACACCCCTCTAATACGCATCCACCTTCCAAAACCATGCGCCACCCACCACCCACCACCCACCTCTCCAATGCCCACGCTCCTTCCACAACCATACTCCACCCACCACTCACCCCTCTAATACCCACCCACCCTCCACAACCATACACAACCCACCAGCCAACCCTGTAATACCCATCCACCCTCCACAACCATACACCAACCACCAGCCAACCCTGTAATACCCATCCACCCTCCACAACCATACACCACCCACCACCCACCCCTCTAATAACCACCCACCCTCCACAACCATACACCACCCACCACCCATCCCTCTAATACCCACCCACCCTCCACAACCATACACCACCCACCCCTCTAATACCCATGCACCATCCACAACCATACACCACCCACTGCTCACCCCTCTAATACCCACCCACCCTCCACAACCATTGTCGACAGCCTTTACTGTCTGCACAGACAGTCTATGCTGTCTGCCAGCTATGTTCATATTTTGCAGTACTCAGGCGCTGCCTTCTCTAAGCCTGCCCAGGTCAGTGGGACGCTGGTCCCACTCGCTCTCACTCTGACTACACATTTCACTCAGTCAAGAAGTGTCCACTCCTCTCCCTCGCGGGCATGGCCGTCCTGGGCCATGGGCACAAACACACAAGCCTGTGTACCCACCACGACTTTGCAAATAAAGTAAGAAGCCTCTGAAGAGGTTTATCATTGAACCCTGCTTTCAGCCTTCCAAGTTTCATATCGTAAACATTTGGCAGCAGCGGTGGTCGCAGCAAGTGTGTTTGCCCGGAGAGAGGAAGGAAATAGAATGCAGTTGTGTTCACTTCATCACCCTACGCTAGAAGCATCTGTCTCTCAACGAGTTATCCTTATGTCGTGTCTGCACGTTTCAGCATCCAGACACAGGTACAAGCAGGATCTAGCCGAAATTTACCGAATTTCTTCGAGAATTGTAAGTGGCATCCCAGTGACCCCACACTACAGCATCCTATGCTGTTTCTCAAGTCACGTATTCAGCGTCGACTGTATGTTCTGCTGTTGTTATTCAGCTCAGCACAGCTATTTCAGCAAATCAGAGGTGAGTTTTGTGGTGATTTCAGCGTCCAGTGTTGGTTGTTTTTCCCACGTCTGTATGGGTGAGGAAGGTAGGCATGGTCCTCCACCATCGCCACTCACTCACACCTCACATGCCTACCACCACATTCCATCACTATGTGCTCACTTCCTCTGCTGTATTTTCTGCTATTTTCCATTTAAATTCATTGCCAGAGCTGTGTATCCAAGTGCTCGAGGCCACTCGAAGCTACGTGGATCATCATGCCACGTACATTACGACACCATGTGGATCACGATGCCACGTGGGGTGTGGACGAAACCACGTGGATTTACGAGCCATGTGAGTTACCGAGCCAGACGTCCCAGGCCATATGCTGTGGTCTGCTGCTGCCCGACTTCATGACATCACGATGTCTGCCTGACGTCACCTCGAGATGTCTGCTGACGTCACAGTGCTGCTGACATCACCTCGCTACATTGCGCCTGACATCACATAATGTCACATCGAGTGTTTCAGTAATTATGTCAGTATTGTCGAGAAGATTGAGAGAAGATATATGTCTTGTGTTAATTCCCCTCAGACAGTGTTCTCACATGTTAGAGTATGGCTTGGTGTCAATTTTGTGCACAGAAAAACATCATTTGCTAGTTTAAGCCATGTTGTACCGCATGTACCAGTGTGTGTAAAGTTTTCCGTGTGTCCAGTGTGGTCCTGAGCCCAGACCCCAGAGTAGCACCACTGTGTTACTTGTCACCCGGTGTGACCAGCGTGTTTGACAGCTGGTATTAGTCAGCCAAGAGCGTATGAGCCCCTTGTACAGAAAGCTATTATGCTCGTCGTTCACAGATGTTCCGCAGAATCGTACCTGCTACGATTCCCATCAAGATTTGTTTCACTTCACCTCCAGACCTTCAGAGTGCAATTATATGTAGAGAAATAAGTCTGGGGATGCTTAGACTAACTTCTGCTGTAACTCCAACTGTCGAGAGAATGACACCCGTCAAGCCACAGTTTAAGCCTTGTCGGCAGGCGCTGTGTCAGCCTCGTGTCATAGCTTCAGTGAGCTCCTGCACAAAGAGGATGTCACTTTGACTGCTAGCTCGCTCACTGCAGTCTGGTTTATGATGTTATGACTCCCAGATGTTTCGCCAAGTCATCTCTGCCACGACTCGCCCCGCGCTCGCTGGCAGTGACAGTTGAGAAATGTCCTCCTGAGTCGCTTGCCAGAAGAAGTCCTGCCCAGTTGCAGATTACTGACGACGCCTCACTCGAGGGCACCAGCATGTCGTGCCCAGATTGAGTGAAACCCTGCAGCAACTCCTACGTTCCAGAGGAGACCGTATCCCGTTATGTCACAGCTCAGCCGCAGCGATGTCTCCTGTGTTGCAGTATCTATCCAGGTGCAGGAAGGCATGCAGTGATGCCCATCGACGCTCACTGCCTATGACCACGATGTTTACCACACCCCGCATGTTTTTTTCTCCCCCTCCCTGTAGGAAGTTTTTTTTTTCCATGTCCGTATGTAAATACATGTTTTTGTTTTGTGTTCTGTGCCCTGTTCCTATGAGAGAGAGACCGAGTTGTTTTACCACCAGTATTGTCGCATCGGGACGACGCGAGGTAGATGGCCAAGCAAATGTAGACAGCCTGTACTGTCTGAGCAGACAGTCTATGCTGTCTGCCAGCTGAGTTCATATTTCGTGGCACTCAGGTGCTGCCTTCTCTAGGCCTGCCCAGGTCAGTGGGACGCTGGTCCTACTCGCTCTCACTCTGGCGACACATTTCACTCAGTCAAAAAGTGTCCACTCCTCTCCCTCTCGTGGGCATAGCCCTCCCGGGCCATGGGCACAAACATACAAGCCTGTGTACCCACCACGAATTTGCAGATAAATTAAGAAGCCTCCGAAGACATATCATTTACTCCCCGCTACCAGAAGCACCAAATAATCTCGTAAACACCATACACCACCAACCCATATAATACCCACCCACCTTCCACAACCATACACCACCCACCACTCACCCCTCTAATACCCACCTACCATCCACAACCATACTCCACCCACCACTCACCCCTCTAATACCCACCTACCATCCACAAACATACACCACTCACCACCAACCCCTCTAATACCTGCCCACCCTTCACAACCATACACCACACACCACTCACCCCTCTAATCCCCACCCACCCTCCACAACCATACACCACCCCCCCTTTTAATACCCCCCCACCCTCCATAACCATACACCACCAACCACCCACCTCTCTAATGCCCACCCACACTCCACAACCATATACCAACCACCATCCACCTCTCTAATACCCACCCACCCTCCAAAACCATACACCACCCACCACAAACCACCCACCCCTCTAGTACCCACCCACCCTCCACAACCACACACCACCCACCCCTTTAATACCCACGCACCCTCAACAACCATACACCACCCTCCCAAACCCTCTAATACCCACCCACCCTACACAACCATAATCCACCCACCCCTCTAACACCCACCCACACTCCAAAACCATACACCACCCACCCCTCTAATACCAACCCACCCTCCACAACCATACACTGCCCACCCTTCACAACCATAAATCACCCACCACCCACCCCTGTAATACCTACCCACTCTCCACAACCATTCTCCACTCACCACCTACTCCTATAATATTCACCAACTCTCCAAAACCATATACCACCCACCCGTCTAATACCCCCCCACCCACCAAAAACAAACACCAACCCCCACCCACCCCTCTAGTACCCACCCACCCTCCACAACCATACACCACCCACTCCTTTAATAACCACCAACCCTCCACAACCATACACGAACCACCACCCACCCCTCTAATACCCACCCACCCTCCACAACCATACACGAACCACCACCCACCCCTCTAATACGCACCCACCCTCCACAACCGTTCACCACCCATCACCCACCCCTCTAATACCCATCCACCCTCCACAACCATATATCACCCACCCTCCACAACCATACATCACCCACCCTCCACAACCATACATCACCCACCCTCCACAACCATACATCACCCACCCTCCACAACCATACATCACCCACCCTCCACAGCCATACACCACCCACCCCTCTAATACTCACCCACCCTCCAAAACCATTTCCTCCCACCCCTTTAATACCCACCCACCCTCCACAACCATTCACCACCCACCCGTCTAATACCAAACCACCCTCCACAACCATACACCACCCACCACCCACCCCTCTAATACCCACCCACCCTCCACAACCATACACCACCCACCACCCTCCCCTCTAATACCCACCCACTCTCCACAACCATTCACCACCCGCCCCTCTATTACACACACCCACCCTCCACAACCTTACACCTCCCGCCACCACCACCCACTGTAACACTATATATTCATCAACACGTCTAGAGTCAGCAACAAAAACTTGACTGACAAAGCCTTTATACAAGTTTTATTTTAAGTTTGTACTGATGAGGATCTATGATGGTAACTATTACAAAATTAAGAAAAAAGTGCCAATAGTTGCTTCAATAAATGGATAATTTAGCTTAAAGGCTATTGACTATATCAGGGTAAATATTCCTTATACATTTACATATTTTCCAAATTCTTGCTGGTAAATTAATTCGATAATAATAAACAAATAATATAAAATAGCAGTTTCAGTAGGAATTATAATAGCTATTGCCACATTTAGATGAGAAATGAACATTTTTATTTTTATTTTAAATCGTGTCTTTTAACAACTGAAAAATAACTTACTATATACGTAGCAGCAAATGCAAGATCCTGATGAACATTTTCCTTTTCAACTTCATCCAGTGAAGTCAGGCAGCTGCTTCTACAAACACCTTTATTGGAATTAACTACGCATTCTGAGCTGTATTGTCCACAGTCTGCTGAAGAGATATAAAAGAGGTTCATTTATAATTATGTAACTAATAAAAGTATATTTTTTTCTATCAATGGATATTTTTTATTTTATTTATTAACATATCGGCCGTCTCCCACCAAGGCAGGGTGGCCCGAAAATGGAAAACTTTCATTATCCTTCACTTCATCACTGTCTTGCCAAAGGGATGCTTTCAGTACGGTTTATAAAACTGAAACATTAACACCCCTCCTTCAGAGTGCCGGCACTGTACTTCCCATCTCCAGGAATCAAGTCCGGCCTGCCGGTTTCCCTGAATCCCTTCATAAATGCTACCTTGCCTACATTCAAACAGCACGTCAAGTTCTAAAAACCACTTGTGTCCATCTGCCCCTAACATGCTCAAACACGATTGCAGGAAGTCCAAGTCTCTCGCATACAAAACCTCCTTTACCCCCTCCCTTCAACCTTTCCAAGGTGAACCCCTTCCCCTCCTTCCCTCCACTACTGATTTATACACTCGAAGTTATTCTATTTCGTTCCATTCTCTCTACATGTGCAAACCGTCCACCTCAATAACCCCTCCTCAGCCCTCTGGATAATATTTTTGATAATCACACACATCCTCCTAATCCCCAAACTACGGATTCTCTGCGTAATATTCACACCACACATTGCCTTCAGTCATGACATCTCCACTGCCTCAAGCCTACTTGCCTTGATACAAAGGAACTATGTATGCTCTCTGCTAATCCCTAGGTATCTTACCCTCTTCCATATATATATATATATATATATATATATATATATATATATATATATATATATAGGTAGTAAGTTGGTAGACAGCAACCACCCAGGGAAGTACTACCGTCCTGCCAGATGACTGTGAAACAAAAACCTGTAACTGTTTTGCATGATGGTAGGATTGCTGGTTTCTTTTTCTGTCTCATAAACACGCTAAGATAACAGGGATATCTTGCTACTCCTACTTACACTTTGGTCACACTTCATAGACACGCACATGCATATATATATATACATACATCTAGGTTTTTCTCCTTTTTCTAAATAGCTCTTGTTCTTTTTTATTTCTTCTACTGTCCATGGGGAAGTGGAAAAGAATCCTTCCTGTCGTATGAGGCGACTAAAATGCCGGGAGCAATGGGCTAGTAACCCCTTCTCCTGTATACAATTACTAAAAAAGAGAAGAAGAAAAACTTTATAAAACTGGGTTGCTTAAATGTGCGTGGATGTAGTGCGGATGACAAGAAACAGATGATTGCTGATGTTATGAATGAAAAGAAGTTGGATGTCCTGGCCCTAAGCGAAACAAAGCTGAAGGGGGTAGGAGAGTTTCAGTGGGGGGAAATAAATAGGATTAAATCTGGAGTATCTGAGAGAGTTAGAGCAAAGGAAGGGGTAGCAGTAATGTTAAATGATCAGTTATGGAAGGAGAAAAGAGAATATGAATGTGTAAATTCAAGAATTATGTGGATTAAAGTAAAGGTTGGATGCGAGAAGTGGGTCATAATAAGCGTGTATGCACCTGGAGAAGAGAGGAATGCAGAGGAGAGAGAGAGATTTTGGGAGATGTTAAGTGAATGTATAGGAGCCTTTGAACCAAGTGAGAGAGTAATTGTGGTAGGGGACTTGAATGCTAAAGTAGGAGAAACTTTTAGAGAGGGTGTGGTAGGTAAGTTTGGGGTGCCAGGTGTAAATGATAATGGGAGCCCTTTGATTGAACTTTGTATAGAAAGGGGTTTAGTTATAGGTAATACATATTTTAAGAAAAAGAGGATAAATAAGTATACACGATATGATGTAGGGCGAAATGACAGTAGTTTGTTGGATTATGTATTGGTAGATAAAAGACTGTTGAGTAGACTTCAGGATGTACATGTTTATAGAGGGGCCACAGATATATCAGATCACTTTCTAGTTGTAGCTACACTGAGAGTAAAAGGTAGATGGGATACAAGGAGAATAGAAGCATCAGGGAAGAGAGAGGTAAAGGTTTATAAACTAAAAGAGGAGGCAGTTAGGGTAAGATATAAACAGCTATTGGAGGATAGATGGGCTAATGAGAGCATAGGCAATGGAGTCGAAGAGGTATGGGGTAGGTTTAAAAATGTAGTGTTAGAGTGTTCAGCAGAAGTTTGTGGTTACAGGAAAGTGGGTGCAGGAGGGAAGAGGAGCGATTGGTGGAATGATGATGTAAAGAGAGTAGTAAGGGAGAAAAAGTTAGCATATGAGAAGTTTTTACAAAGTAGAAGTGATGCAAGGAGGGAAGAGTATATGGAGAAAAAGAGAGAAGTTAAGAGAGTGGTGAAGCAATGTAAAAAGAGAGCAAATGAGAGAGTGGGTGAGATGTTATCAACAAATTTTGTTGAAAATAAGAAAAAGTTTTGGAGTGAGATTAACAAGTTAAGAAAGCCTAGAGAACAAATGGATTTGTCAGTTAAAAATAGGAGAGGAGAGTTATTAAATGGAGAGTTAGAGGTATTGGGAAGATGGAAGGAATATTTTGAGGAATTGTTAAATGTTGATGAAGATAGGGAAGCTGTGATTTCGTGTATAGGGCAAGGAGGAATAACATCTTGTAGGAGTGAGGAAGAGCCAGTTGTGAGTGTGGGGGAAGTTCGTGAGGCAGTAGGTAAAATGAAAGGGGGTAAGGCAGCCGGGATTGATGGGATAAAGATAGAAATGTTAAAAGCAGGTGGGGATATAGTTTTGGAGTGGTTGGTGCAATTATTTAATAAATGTATGGAAGAGGGTAAGGTACCTAGGGATTGGCAGAGAGCATGCATAGTTCCTTTGTATAAAGGCAAAGGGGATAAAAGAGAGTGCAAAAATTATAGGGGGATAAGTCTGTTGAGTGTACCTGGTAAAGTGTATGGTAGAGTTATAATTGAAAGAATTAAGAGTAAGACGGAGAATAGAATAGCAGATGAACAAGGAGGCTTTAGGAAAGGTAGGGGGTGTGTGGACCAGGTGTTTACAGTGAAACATATAAGTGAACAGTATTTAGATAAGGCTAAAGAGGTCTTTGTGGCATTTATGGATTTGGAAAAGGCGTATGACAGGGTGGATAGGGGGGCAATGTGGCAGATGTTGCAAGTGTATGGTGTAGGAGGTAGGTTACTGAAAGCAGTGAAGAGTTTTTACGAGGATAGTGAGGCTCAAGTTAGAGTATGTAGGAAAGAGGGAAATTTTTTCCCAGTAAAAGTAGGCCTTAGACAAGGATGTGTGATGTCACCGTGGTTGTTTAATATATTTATAGATGGGGTTGTAAGAGAAGTAAATGCGAGGGCCTTGGCAAGAGGCGTGGAGTTAAAAGATAAAGAATCACACACAAAGTGGGAGTTGTCACAGCTGCTCTTTGCTGATGACACTGTGCTCTTGGGAGATTCTGAAGAGAAGTTGCAGAGATTGGTGGATGAATTTGGTAGGGTGTGCAAAAGAAGAAAATTAAAGGTGAATACAGGAAAGAGTAAGGTTATGAGGATAACAAAAAGATTAGGTGATGAAAGATTGAATATCAGATTGGAGGGAGAGAGTATGGAGGAGGTGAACGTATTCAGATATTTGGGAGTGGACGTGTCAGCGGATGGGTCTATGAAAGATGAGGTGAATCATAGAATTGATGAGGGAAAAAGAGTGAGTGGTGTACTTAGGAGTCTGTGGAGACAAAGAACTTTGTCCTTGGAGGCAAAGAGGGGAATGTATGAGAGTATAGTTTTACCAACGCTCTTATATGGGTGTGAAGCGTGGGTGATGAATGTTGCAGCGAGGAGAAGGCTGGAGGCAGTGGAGATGTCATGTCTGAGGGCAATGTGTGGTGTGAATATAATGCAGAGAATTCGTAGTTTGGAAGTTAGGAGGAGGTGCGGGATTACCAAAACTGTTGTCCAGAGGGCTGAGGAAGGGTTGTTGAGGTGGTTCGGACATGTAGAGAGAATGGAGCGAAACAGAATGACTTCAAGAGTGTATCAGTCTGTAGTGGAAGGAAGGCGGGGTAGGGGTCGGCCTAGGAAGGGTTGGAGGGAGGGGGTAAAGGAGGTTTTGTGTGCGAGGGGCTTGGACTTCCAGCAGGCATGCGTGAGCGTGTTTGATAGGAGTGAATGGAGACAAATGGTTTTTAATACTTGACGTGCTGTTGGAGTGTGAGCAAAGTAACATTTATGAAGGGATTCAGGGAAACCGGCAGGCCGGACTTGAGTCCTGGAGATGTGAAGTACAGTGCCTGCACTCTGAAGGAGGGGTGTTAATGTTGCAGTTTAAAAACTGTAGTGTAAAGCACCCTTCTGGCAAGACAGTGATGGAGTGAATGATGGTGAAAGTTTTTCTTTTTCGGGCCACCCTGCCTTGGTGGGAATCGGCCGGTGTGATAATAAAAATATATATATATATATATATATATATATATATATATATATATATATATATATATATATATATATATATATATATATATATATATATATATATATATATATATATATATATATATATATATATATATATATATATATATATAAATATATATATATATATTATATGTGTGTGTGTGTGTGTGTGTCGTGCCGAATATGTAAAAATGGTCAATTAGCAAGAACTCATTTAAAATTAAGTCCTTTCTGAAATTTTCTCTTATACGTTTAAAGATATATTTTTTTCATTAATGTTGATGTAAAAATTTATAACTTTGCACCAAAAGTATCTTAGAAAACTTGCCTAACCTTATTATAACAAGAACAATTTATTTTAGCCTAACCCAACTAGATATATTTTAAATACGTTTACAATAGTTTAATACTAAACAAATAAAACCAAATATATTTTTTTCGTTAGGTTCAGAATGATTTTGGCGAAATTATTGCATACACAAATTTTCACTTGTCCTATATGGCAAGATGAGCGTTGCTATTTAAGCCAAGATCGCACGTTCTGCCTATTCGGGACGACATATATATATATATATATATATATATATATATATATATATATATATATATATATATATATATATATATATATATATATATATATATATATATATATATATATATATATATATATATATATATATATATATTAATATATATATATATATATATATATATTTATTAATATATATATATATATATATATATTCATTTATTTATATATATATATTTATTTATATATATATATATATATATATATATATATATATATATATATATATATATATATATATATATATATATATATATATATATATATATATATATATATTATTTATTTTTTATTATCACACTGGCCGATTCCCACCAAGGCAGGGTGGCCCGAAAAAGAAAAACTTTCACCATCATTCACTCCATCACTGTCTTGCCAGAAGGGTGCTTTACACTACAGTTTTTAAACTGCAACATTAACACCCCTCCTTCAGAGTGCAGGCACTGTACTTCCCATCTCCAGGACTCAAGTCCGGCCTGCCTGTTTCCCTGAATCCCTTCATAAATGTTACTTTGCTCACACTCCAACAGCACGTCAAGTATTAAAAACCATTTGTCTCCATTCACTCCTATCAAACACGCTCACGCATGCCTGCTGGAAGTCCAAGCCCCTCGCACACAAAACCTCCTTTACCCCCTCCCTCCAACCCTTCCTAGGCCGACCCCTACCCCGCCTTCCTTCCACTACAGACTGATACACTCTTGAAGTCATTCTGTTTCGCTCCATTCTCTCTACATGTCCGAACCACCTCAACAACCCTTCCTCAGCCCTCTGGACAACAGTTTTGGTAATCCCGCACCTCCTCCTAACTTCCAAACTACGAATTCTCTGCATTATATTCACACCACACATTGCCCTCAGACATGACATCTCCACTGCCTCCAGCCTTCTCCTCGCTGCAACATTCATCACCCACGCTTCACACCCATATAAGAGCGTTGGTAAAACTATACTCTCATACATTCCCCTCTTTGCCTCCAAGGACAAAGTTCTTTGTCTCCACAGACTCCTAAGTGCACCACTCACTCTTTTTCCCTCATCAATTCTATGATTCACCTCATCTTTCATAGACCCATCCGCTGACACGTCCACTCCCAAATATCTGAATACGTTCACCTCCTCCATACTCTCTCCCTCCAATCTGATATTCAATCTTTCATCACCTAATCTTTTTGTTATCCTCATAACCTTACTCTTTCCTGTATTCACCTTTAATTTTCTTCTTTTGCACACCCTACCAAATTCATCCACCAATCTCTGCAGCTTCTCTTCAGAATCTCCCAAGAGCACAGTGTCATCAGCAAAGAGCAGCTGTGACAACTCCCACTTTGTGTGTGATTCTTTATCTTTTAACTCCACGCCTCTTGCCAAGACCCTCGCATTTACTTCTCTTACAACCCCATCTATAAATATATTAAACAACCACGGTGACATCACACATCCTTGTCTAAGGCCTACTTTTACTGGGAAAATATATATATATATACACATATATATATATATATATATATATATATATATATATATATATATATATATATATATATATATATATGCAAGGAATTCGAGAGAGCAGGCGAAATATACACAAACACTGATCTCTGGCTGAAGGAGACTAGAACCTATGAACCTTAAGACAAGGTACGCAGTGCTTTACCAATCTACCCACACTTTACAATACCTTGGCGTGTAGCTTGCGCTACACGTTTGATCCAAGGCAGCCAGCTTTCAGGGAGAAGGCTTACAGCTTTTCATCTCATCCCCTGCCTGCATCAGCCTTACTAGATATTTTAACAATGCAAGGAATTCGCGAGAGCAGGCGAAATATACACAAACACTGATCTCTGGCTGAAGGAGACTCGAACCTACGAACCTTAGGACAAGGTACGCAGTGCTTTGCCAATCTACCCACACTGGACAATACCTTGGCGTGTAGCTTGCGCTACACGTTTGATCCAAGGCAGCCAGCTTTCACGGAGAAGGCTTACAGTTTATCATCTCATCCCCTGCATGCATCAGCCTTACTAGAGATTTTAACAAAGCAAGGAATTCGCGAGAGCAGGCGAAATATACACAAACACTGATCTCTGGTTGAAGGAGACTCGAACCTACGAACCTTAGGACAAGGTACGCAGTGCCTTACCAATCTACCCATGTATATATATATATATATATATATATATATATATATATATATATATATATATATATATATATATATATATATATATATATATATATATATATATATATATATATATATATATATATATATATATATATATATATATATTAAATAAAACTATATCACCACCTGCTTTTAACATTTTTATTTTTATCCTATCGATCCCAGATGCCTTTCATTCTACCCACTGCCCAACGCACTTCCTCCACACTCACAACTAGTTCTTCCTCACACCTATAAGATGTTATTCCTCCTTGCCCTATTCACGAAATCACAGCTTCCCTATCTTAATCAACATTTAACAAATCCTCAAAATATTCATTCCATCTTCCCAATACCTCTAACTCTCCATTTAATAACTCTCCTCTCCTATTTTTAACTGACAAATCCATTCTTTCCCTAGGATTTCTCATTTTATTAATTTCACTCCAAAACTTTTTCTTATTTTCAACAAAATTTGTTGATAACATCTCACCTACTCTCTCATTTGCTCTCTTTTTACATTACTTCACCACTCTTTTAACCTTTCTTTTTCTCTCCGTATACTTCTCCCTCCTTGCATCACTTCTACTTTGTAAAAACTTCTCATAAGGTAACTTCTTCTCTCTTTCTGCTCTCTTATCATCATCATTCCACCAATCACTCTTCTTCCCTCCCGCACCCACTTTCCTGTAACCACAAACTTCTGCTGAGCACTAACACCATATTCTTAAACTTACCCCATACATCTTCTACCCCATTGCCTGTATTCTCACTAACCCATCTGTTCTACAACAGGTGTTTATATCTTACCCTAACTGCCTCCTCCTTTAGCTAACCCTTAAACTGTCCAAATGTAAATCTAAGTCCACTTGCGTGGCGCTCCGAATATTTTGAAAGATAAATAAATCGCCCTTTTTTTTTAATGAAGAGCACATTCTTCTACATGTTATAGGATCACAAATTTTTTAGGGTTAATATTTACCGAGATATAAGATCGCAAAGTTAGCTCTTGATGATCACCTGACGGCAACAGTCGACTCCTTGTGCTTAGTTAGTTTAATATGTTTATTATGCACCCCATACCCATCCTGTGGGCGGTAGTCAAAAGATTACAGAGGTACATAATTGGTCCAGGGACTGGACTCCAAAGTTTTGATAGCTGAGCAAGTTACAGAGGTAATGAACTTACAATTTACAAAGGTAATGAACTCACAATTTACAAAGGTAATGAACTCACAATTTACAAAGGTAATGAACTCACAATTTACAAAGGTAATGAACTCCAGGTAGGTCTAGCCACAATCATGACAAGTTACAAAGGTATTTACAGATTACAGAGGTACACAATGGGTCCAGGGACCGGGCCCCCAAAGTTTTGATAGCTGAACTAGGTACAAAGGTAATGAACTCACAAGTTACAAAGGTAATGAATCCTGTAAGAATGGTTACTTACGTTTATACATGGCTACAATCATGAACAAATTATAGAGTAATGAGCAATTCACACTTCCACACACGGTCTTGCAGAAGTGTTTCCAACATACATTTTTTTTCTCGTTTTTATTTTAACATATATTTTTTATGTTCTGATAATTACAGTTTATAATAATTCTTGTGATTTCATAGCCAATCTTTGTTCTGACACTAATATTAGATACTGAAATAGTACTCAAATATTCACAATCACATTGACAGGTGAACATTTTCACCTGCCTGGGTCATTTACTATTGTCTAGAAATATATTCAAAGTATTTATAGGTCACAGCAATGTTTTAGACACGCTGTATTCTATTCAAGATTGATGGACTGACCACATCGACTCAAGGTTGAGGGACTGATTACCTCACTCTCCTCCTGTTCTTCACGATTCTCCTTTGTAAGGACTGATGAAGCCACTGTGTGGCGAAACGTTTCCTCAATAATGATATCCAAGAGTTGCATATGTGTGTAATTTATCAAACAGTAAAAAGACTGTCATGTATGAACGTACTCCAAAATGTGTACTTTGTGATGGATCACATTGGGCACAGTATTTAATTTAATACGCAACAATGGAGGTATGTAAACAATGTGCTTAGCAGCTGAAATGGAGCAAGGGTATTGCATCATACAGCTATGATTCAGTGGAAAATGTATTAGTTACAAGAATAACCGCTGATCATGTACCACAGCAAAAATTATCATTACTGGAAGAAATGAATGAACCAGTTGATAAGTTGTGGGATTTAGATGCGAAAAAGTATTTATGTAAATAAACCAAACCCACGAGAGTCTAAGAATTATAACTAATATTTGCACACTGTCAAATATGAAGATGGACAGTAAGGGTTAGGTTACCATGCAAATTAAAACCACCACATCTACATAGCTATTATCGCATGGTTTTCAGACAAATAAAAGCACAAATACACAAGCTCAGGAAAAATCCAGAGTAGCTGATTATATGTGATAATATCATACAAGAACAGTTGAACAATAAATTCTTTACAAGGGTAAAAACCTAAGTATTAATTTTCTTAACCCATTAAATACTATGTAAAAACATATACAGAGAGATGTCTTCTTTACAGAGTTCAGATTTCTAGAAACACTTGATAAATCCCCAAAGAAACTTAATATGATTAATTCTTTAGGACTTTATCTTGACTCAAAAAAAATTGTACGATGTCAAGGAAGAATTCATAATTCTTCTGTACCTAAGGAAGCCATACATCCAGTATTGATCCTTAAAAATCATTGGCTAACAAACCTGATTGTTAAAAACTCCCACAGTAACGTGTTACTCGGCGGAGTAGCTGACACACTTTGTCACACACGACAATCCTACTAGATATCTCAAGGTCGACAAAGTGTGAAAAAACAAATAAGGGACTGTATTACTTGTCGTCACTACGATATGTGATTATTTCAGTATCCAGATCCACCTCCATATCCCTTTGAAAGAGTTTGTCATGTCACTTCATTTCAGGCGACAAATGTAGATTACACTGGACCAGCAATTTTAAATAAAACAGTTGACAAAGTTGCCATCAAGGTGTACATCTGTTTGCTGACATGTCTCCTGAAACCTTTATCAAATTATTCAGAAGGTTTGCAGCCAGAAGAGCATGTCCCAGACTGATAATTTCAGATTATGCAACGAACTTTGTTGCTGGTGCTGCTTATGTATGCAAGATCTTTGATCAACCAGAGGTAAAACTGATGCTGAACTAACACAGTTGTCGACGGAGACACTTTCCTCCCAAGGCACCATGGCAAGACGGATTTTATGAAAGAATGATGAGCATCGTAAAATGTTAAGGAAGACTCTTCATCGTCAGCGAATCGACTTAAAATAATTTCGCACAGTCGTAACTGAAATAGAAAATAGTCAGCAACAGACCTCTTACTTATGTTGTCGATGATTGGGACAATTTACTCCATGGCAGAAGGCTTGAGCCTGTTCCTCCCATGAATGATAAAGAAATCATAGACGATCCAACTTATTTCGAACTTGAGCAACTCAGGCGTAAATTCAAACACCTTAATAAAGTGATTCAACTTTGGGAGAAAATTTGGGGAGAAGACTATCTCACCTCATTGAGAGAGCACTTCTATGGGGTTGATGTTCCTGAAGATCGTACATGCTTAAAACATAGTGATTATTGACAATGATGGTCCAAAGTCTCAATGGTCTCTTGGAAAAATAGTGACCATACATCCTGATGCAAATGGAATCATCAGGACAGTTGATGTTTTGAGCAAAGGTGTAGTGAATAAGTGGACAGTAGATAAACTAGTGCCGTTAGAATTACACAGTGTTGAAAACAAACTTAGTGATTCTCCAAAAACTCCACCGATTAAAGCTGTTAAGAAAAGACAATCAGAAGTGGTGGCGAGTGGGGAAATAAAATTAATGGTAAGAGCTGAATAGTTCACCTGCGGTGAACTTTCACCGCCCCCTCCTGTTTGGAGGAAATTTTCCAGAAAGGGGATATCAGCCCTCTCAGCCCCTGAGGAACTTGAGGATCTCAGCCCTCCAGAAGGGCTGATAGCCCCGTAAGTCATGCTACCTCTTCTTGTAGAGTGACAGTGAAACGAGAAAAATGACTCTTTCCCTTAGCAGGAAAATTACAAGAAAACCCTCCACCACTTTACCTACATGTGGGAATAAGATGAACTGTTGTCTATACCTACATAATAAGAAATCGACCATCGACTTATGACGCTGTTACCCGCATGTGGATCTAATTGAACTGTTGATGTGGAAGCAAGAGAGGCTATCAGCCCCTCTGGAGGGCTGAGTCCCTCAAGTCCCTCAGGGGGCTGAAGGGGCTGAGAGGGCTGATATCCCCTTTTTGGAGAATTTTCTTCACATTGAAGGGCGGGTGAAAGTTCGCCGTAGGTGAACTTTTCATCTCAACATTATTTTGATTTTCTCACTCGCCACCACTGCTGACTGTCTTTTCTTAACAGTTTTAATCTGTGGGGTTTCTGGAGAATCACTAAGTTTGTTATGAACACTGCGTTGTTCTAAACGCGCTAATTTTTCTATTGTCCACTTATTCACTACGCCTTTGCTCAAAACATCAACTGTCCTGATAGTTCCATTTGCATGGTGAGGCCATTGAGACCTTTGACCATCATTGTCAATAATCACTATGTCACCAGGTCTTAAGGATGTATGATCTTCACCAACACCACCTCCAGTGAGGTGAGATAGCCTTCTAGCCAAATTTTCTCCCAACATTGAATCACTTTATTAAGGTGTTTGAATTTACGCCTGAGTTGCTCAAGTTCGAAAAAAGTTGGATCGTCTATGATTTCTTTATCATTCATGGGAGGAACAGGCTCATGTCTTCTGCCATGGAGTAAATTGTCCCAATCATCGGCAACATAAGTAAGAGGTCTGTTGTTGACTATTTTCTATTTCATTTACGACTGTGCGAAATTCTTATAAGTCGATTCGCTGACGATGAAGAGTCGTCCTTTAAGTTTTACGATGCTCATCATTCTTTCATAAAATCCGTCTTGCCATGGTGCCTTGGGAGGAAAGTGTCTCCATCGACAACTGTGTTAATTCAGCATCAATTGTACTTCTAGTTGATTAAAGATCTTGCTTACATAAGCAGCACCAACAAGAAAGTTCGTTGCATAATCTGAAATCATCAGTCTGGGACACGCTCTTCTGGCTGCAAACCTTCTGAATAATTTTATAAAGGTTTCAGCAGACATGTCAGTGGCTACTTCTAGATGTACTGCTCTTGTCGTAGCACAAGTGAACAAACAGATGTACACCTTGATTGGAGCTTTGTCAACTGTTTTGTTTAAAATTATTGGTCCAGTGTATTCTGAAATGGAGTAACATGGCAAATTCTTTCAGAGGAGTGTGGAGGTGGACTTGGATACTGACATACTCGCATATGGTAATGACAACAAATAATGCAGTCCCTTATTAATTTTTTCACAACTTGTCGACCTTGAGATATCCAGTAGGGCTGTCGTATGTGACAGTGTCAGTTACTCCGCCGTGTAACACGTTACTGCTGGCATTTTTAACAATCAGGTTTGTTAGCTAATGATATTTAGGGATTAATATTGGATGTATTGCTTCTTTAGTTAATGAAGAATTATGAATTCTTCTCCGACATCATATAATCTTTTCCGAGTCGAGATAAAGTCCAAAAGGATTAATCAAATTAACTTTCTTTGGGGATTTATCATGTGTTTCCAGAAATTTGTACTCTGTAGAGAAGACATCTTTCTGTGTTTGTTTTACCCAGTATTTAATGGGTTAGTGTTTGTTTTACCCAGTATTTAATGGGTTAGTGTTTGTTTTACCCAGTATTTAATGGGTTAGTGTTTGTTTTACCCAGTATTTAATGGGTTAGTGTTTGTTTTACCCAGTATTTAATGGGTTAGTGTTTGTTTTACCCAGTATTTAATGGGTTAGTGTTTGTTTTACCCAGTATTTAATGGGTTAGTGTTTGTTTTACCCAGTATTTAATGGGTTAGTGTTTGTTTTACCCAGTATTTAATGGGTTAGTGCTTGTTTTACCCAGTATTTAATGGGTTAGTGTTTGTTTTACCCAGTATTTAATGGGTTAGTGTTTGTTTTACCCAGTATTTAATGGGTTAGGGAAATTTATAATTAAGTTTTATCCTTTTAATGAATTTGAAGACAAGAGTTGTAACTCTTAAGAGTTTACTCAAAGATGAGTATTTAGATCCATCAATGACTGTTTCTGGGGTGTCTGCTGTATTTAAACAGATTATTTCTGCTGTGTACAAGCGGACTGTTTCTTCTGGTATAACGTGCGCTTTTTGCTGAGACCAGTTATTTTATTAGAGAGTCAATTCCGTCCGTGGAGTCATAATTTATTATTCACAACTTTCTTGAGTGGGACACCACGTGACAACATGTCAGCTGGATTCTCTTGGGTAGACCAACATAGACCAATTTACTCTTGTTATTTCGTAACCATTGGAGAATTGCTTCATTATCACTCCAGATCACTGTCTTTTTAATAGAGAAATGGTCAAGCACTTTGTTGAGACAGACAGCTATTTTGTGCCTACAAAGAGTGCTGTCAGTTCTAACTGTGGTACTGTTCTGACCTTCAGGGGTGCTACCCTGGCCTTTGAAATAATTAGAGCAGTCCCTTCTGAATAATTAAGGCAAGAAGGAGGTATGCTGCACCACATGTCCCAATAACATCCCGCCTAAGTTCCTAAAAAGATGATGCCTCTAAATTACCAGTTCCCATTGTGCACATAATAAATTTGTTCAAAGCCACAAATACTGTTCCAAAAGAATGGAAAAAGGCCAGAAATACTCATATCCTCAAGAAAAATAGTAAGTCTGATGTCAGCAACTGTAGGCCTGCTAGTATACTCAGTGTGATGTCCAAAATTCTAGAGAAGGGCGTATACTGTCAAGTAGTTAAATATCTTAATGACAAAAACTTTCCCCATAGTTACCGTCAGGTTTTAGTAGATCTCATTCAACCAACACCTCCCTCATTAATTTGATGGACTACCTGAGAACTGAAATGTTGCTTGGGAATTGCAAAAGGCACAATATATTATATAAGAAACTACAAGCTATCGGCATAAGTTGTGTAGAATGGTTTAAATGCAAGAGAGACTGTGTGCGAAGGTGAAAATGCGTGGGAGAACCCGTATTTAAAACATGAAGGAAAAAAGACTAACTGATTGCCGCGAGACACAGTGAGATTCCCCAGAGGAAATGATGTGCATTAAAATCACCTAATATCAGAAGAGGTGGCGGTAAAGAGGAAACCAGAAACGCAACATCCAGAATAAATAATGCTAGAGGAGAGAGATACAAAGAACAGACTGTATATCACTTGCTCAGGTAGATGCAGGCTGCAATGTAATGCAGCAAAGTGTGAACAAAGATCTGATGGTATGGTTCACCGGTTCATACAAGAACTACACTTTCATTAAAATGATTCGTCGGGAAAAGGATCCGATGAATGTAACAAAATATTGGCTGAGACGGGATGGATAACAGTGGAGCGTAACAAAGAGGGAAAACTTGGAGAGTAACTCACGAAGCTCACCCTTATTACCACTGAGACCTCGAATATTCCACTAAAAGAGTCATAATCTGCGAAGAGAAGTATATCAGTAGCATGAAGCAGTAGGTGTCTACGGACTAGGAGGTAAAAATCAACATGTGCAGATAGCGGTAAACGAGTAAACAGCAAAGGATTGGTTTTGTCTCCTGAATATATTCGGAGATAGGTTCAAGAACAAGGAAACTGCAGGTAGTACGAAGTCATTCATAGAAGGGCAGACGATGGAGGGGGGATGAGAAGATAGGGTTCACTTGGGAAGGGACATAAGAGGAAGAAACTTGGGAGGGGATAGGAGAGGAAGGTACTGTACGCTATACGAGGGGAAGGAGAAGCCTCCACACTCGTAACAGAGCCAGAAGGAGGTAAAGAACTAGGCACAGAGTCTGCAAAGGAAAAAACTGGAAAGATTTGTGTATGAGGGTTTAAAGAAGACTTAAACTTTGGGAATTTTTAGACTCTGGAGAAGTAGAGAGGTAATGGTAAGGTGTAGTTGTGGGAGGTTTTGTAGACATAGAAACATACGAGCGAGAAGATAAAGATTCAAGGACAGTACAAGGCAACGAGGTAGGGACCTCGGAGTCCAGGACTGCAAGAGAGTTACTGAGATGAATGTCGAAGTTGTGACCACAGAGGAGATTGTGGAAGTAGGCACCACCGAGGTTAGAGGCCTCTTAGTAACTCTAGAATAAGAAAGTCGTGGAAGTCTACCTTGGAGGCAGAGATGAGAGACTACCATGATGTACGTGAAACCTTTCTCTTTGAGACAACTAATATATCTTTTTTTTTATGTAAACTTAGCAAAGCCAAGAATAAGCTGGGTGAGCCTCATTACAATTAAGGCAAAAGTATTGGTATGGTCGGCAGCACCACAGACTAGGCATTCAGCCATGGACCAGCAATAATTTGCTGGGTTGCCGAAGCGCCAGTAATTTCTACACTGTTGTAATGGAGGGATCAATTCTCGGACTTACAGTGTTCTGCAATATAAACTGAGGATGGAAGTTAATGGCAGTCAAATGTTAAGCAAGCTACATTGCAGGGAAAGCATCATCGCCCGAGGGCAGGTAGCACATAAGTGTCTACTTTGAGAATTGGGAGGTCTTGCTCCAGAATGTCGGCATCACATATCTGGAAATTACGCTAAGTTTCATGGATCTGGAACTCCATAGTTAGGTCACCCTTCTTTTTCATTTTCTCCGAGAAAAATTGAAAAAAAAGAAACGGAAGAGAACGTGGAGGGATAGCTCCTTGGATCAGTGTAAAGGTGGCAAATATCCCTCGGCACACAAGAGGACCACAGTGAAGCCAGTAGTGCAGATGCGGCATAAAACCCATGCCATACACATCCTTAATGCCAGTAAACCAGCAATCCAGGATAGCAACTTCACATTTTCCGAGCTACCTCAGTTTACAAAAGAGAGGGCGGTCGGATACCCGCCACAAGGCCACCACCTCCTGGAATCCGATAAGCAGCCTCCAGAGATGAGATACGCCCGTCACCCGAAGCCTTCTCCAGGAAGACCGGAGTTGGATTGCGACTTTCCCAGATGATCTACATTCCACAGCAGACTACACCACCACCACCAAGGACATCAACAGAATGGGATGAACAACGATAATCTTTTTCTCAAACTATGATCTAGAATGCCTGAGGAGAGGGCTCCAAAGACAGAACACAGGAAGGGAGAAGGATGGGAAGGGGAAATCTGGAGGAATGAGAAATGCCCCGGCATGATAGTGAATTTCTTTGTACTTATCAAATCAAAATTGTAATTACACATTGTAAACTATGCAAAGAAATAAAATCTTTTATCCTTCATCTTTAAGGGAAGGATGCCGGGCATTGAAGGGGGAAAGGGAAAGTAGGGGGTAATTAGGCTGAGTCGGAGGAAGACCGAAAGGTTCATTTCCTCATACCAAGATGCTCTTCACTACAACAAGCAGCTCCCCTTCCCATGAATAGGATATTATCACTGAATATTGTAATCCATAGTACATATGAATTTATTAATAATGCAAACCTATTCAACCACACAACATTCTTCTTCGTCAACACAACATTTTAAAATTCATACTATAACAATCTACAAATATTTTGCATCCGTATACGTCCATAATTCCTTATACGTCTGCTTACTATGTTTATGGAGCAACTTGCAATGTGAACAGACTGACTGATGTTGTAGTGGCCAGGCTTAGGCTTGGTTACAAGTACTTCTGGCAGTTTGGGAGACACACAGATGATGATCAAACTAAATGTAAATTATGTGATCAGGCATATGGTCACTCTCTTGAACACTATGTGCTTAATTGTCCACTTATTGAGGAATACAGAGACAGACAGTATGATAACCTATGTGACATGTCAAGATATCTTATTAATGAAAATAAGATACCAGATATACTAAGCAAATTTCCTAAATTTGCTTGTAACAGATAAGTGAACTATAGATATGTAGATATAAATCCATATGTATTCCTGTTAACCCTTTGGGGCCTAGTTCCTAGGCCTTTTGTGTATCCATATGCTCTCGCGCTACCGTCCACAGGATGGATATGGGGTGCACAATAAACTAGCCACTTCGGTGGCAAAATCTAAATCTTACTGTCGTAATCCAGGTCATATACCACCAACATCTTTATTGATCAAACCCTCAATCAAAAGCCTTTGCTGATAAGAATCACTTGTTTCCATTATTTACAGAGTTACGGAATAAAAATATCAACGGCTGAAAAGCCTACATTACGTTAAAGCATTCCTTGCATTATCCCTATATTCCTTCCACTACCTCATGCATACAAACATTGTTTTGAATACAAGAAAAATAAAAAAAGTAATTTAAACTATTGTTAGTTATTATAGTACACGTTGTCACATTAAGCTCAAGATTAATGTTTTATTTTACCAGACAATTGTTTGCATTTGTTAAACATAACTTACCAATAACGTAACAACAGTTGCAGGACCCAGAAAAACATTTTCCATTAGCAGTTTCACCAGTCTGGCAGCTACTTCTACAAGCACCAGTCTGGGAATTCTGTTGACATTCTGAGTCGTGTAGTCCACAAACTGTGAAGGAAATATTTATCAGGTTTCTGTATATTAATACAGTTGTATAAAGCTACTTTTTTAACTAATTATCTTCCCCCATATGTCTAGTGAAATTAATATTATACATTTTCTCATTTTCTAACTGATATACTTAGAAGGTTGATTTAGAAGTACTGTGAAGCCTTACTCAGCCCTGTAAGATCTTAAGTAGGTCTTACCAAGGCTGGGTCCTCCTTAGGAAAGTTAATGAATAGAGAAAGAATAACAGATAAATATAAACACTTTATTGTTAAAATTGAAAATATAAAACATTTAAACATGAACTTGAAATATAAAAAATATTTGAATTCAACGTTAATATACACAAGATAATGGAATAAAGTTATGTAGATGTTGTTGACACAATGCAATGTAGAAACTGTATTATTATTATTATTATAATCAAGGGGAAGCGCTAAACCCGGAGGATTATACAGCGCGAGGGGGGGATGTGGAAGGCATTCAGGCTTAATTCGGGGAACTGGAGCACAGATCCAATTTCCTAAATCAAGAGCCCCTCACCAACATCAAGGAACCTTCCTTGAGGGGTGTAGAAACTGTAGCCGTTGCTGATGATGGGGGGGGGGGTCACAGCTGGTGAGTGACAACCCAACGACTATTCAGTAACAGTATGTCTAGCTTTGAATGATCCATCAAGATGATAGGAATGCAGGTCTTTCACCACTGCAGAGATGGGGGGTAGCTGCCTCGGGTTAGCTACACTCAGGTATGTAGATCAAGGGTGACATCCCAGAACCAAAGTGAGGTTCATCTCCTTCATCACTGTCTCTGTAGTTTCCAGATGACCCTAGCTGATATTCCAAGCTAGAAAGAGACAAAAGTTAACCACTGGTCGATAAATCACTCTCCATAAGTAAAGCATTTAAAAGACTGGTGAGGATTTAAACATGAAAGTCAAGGCAGGATGAACTTAGTCTCCAAAATTAGTTAAAAGTGAAGCTTTTAACCAATATATCCATTAAATAAAGAAGCAGAGGCTTTTACTTACAGTTGTGTTGGGAGCTGTGAGTCAAGTGATTATTCATTTGGTCCGAGTCCCACACGTCACCTTTCAGTGTGGAGAAAGGTGGGGGGTGGGGGGGGGATATAGCGGGAGCTAAACACTGACCCTACCTTAATAAGCAGTCTGCCAATCAAACTATCATCATCATATATATGCTCACTAATCCTATCTGTTGAACTTTTGCCTCACACTCCCCCATACCAAGACTTATAGTCAATGAATATAAGAAGAAGATTGAGACACTTATGCAGCATATAGGAATCTTTATTCAGGAAACGTTTCGCCACACAGTGGCTTCATCAGTCCAATACAAAGAGGAAGGCGTAAGGAGAGGAGGAGAGTAATCAGTCCCTCAGCCTGGAGTCGATGTGTTCAGTCCATCAATCTTGTAGAATGTACAGCATAGGGCCGTAGACGTGGCTTATATACTGTAGTGAGGTGAAGCAGGCGGAGGCGGGGTCATAGTGGTACCATCCACTAGTCGAAGTAGGTCTTCGTCCAAAGGTTGAACAAATATTCGCTGCCTGACTACGGTGGAGTGCGGTTGTGCCCAGCACCCCTCTGCTGTCTTTCAGGCGAGCTACCACAGTACATCAACAACCATTGAGTAGTGTGGACGTGCGCTGCTCATTTTGGGATATCAAAATGGCTGAACATACAGTACGGAGAGTAAATACTATCTGCATAGAGCTGGTTCGTGGTACGTTAAGTGGAGATACGATGAACGTACTTCTCCCTAACATCATCAGGGACACATATGGTATCCCCAACGAGGAATTATATGGCGTCGCTCTTAATGGTTTGTCAAGAATCTTCGTGAAATTTCTGAGAGCCGGCTTCTACACAAGAATTGTCGAGCAGTACCAGGAACAACGCATGAGTGTGAATTCAGCGATGGATGTTGTGTTACATGATGTTTCCAAGTACTACACATGGGTGAAGGTACGGAATGTACCCTTCGAGGCTACGGCGTATGGACTACAGGAGTTTTTTCGCAGTTATGGGACAGTGCATTCTGCAACCATGGGGGTATGGAGGGATGGTCCGTATGAAGGAATGCCGGAAGGTTCTTACACCCTTAAAATGTCTTTAACAAGGCCTATACCATCCTATGTAACGATGACCGGTTGTAGAACACAGGTTTATGTGTACTATGCGGGTCAGAGAAAAACATGTTGTCTGTGCAGCTTTTATGAGCACATGGCAGCCCAATGTCCTAGGAGGCAGGCTCCTCGAATTCTGGAAACGCCGATTGTGATTCAACAGTCGTGTGATTTGGTGCCTGGCTCTGTTGCCTCTGGAGGCCGGAGGCCTGATCTCTGGAGCAAGGAGGTCGACCGGGAGGTGGCGGAGGAGGAGACGTGTGTCACTATCCCAGGGGAGTCGGGGGAGTCGAAGGTGTTAGCTGAGGAGTCTTTAGTCCAGGAAGCATCGACTCAGGAGGGTTTACTGGCAGATGTCATCAAGGATTTTTTGGATGGGGATGAGCCCGGTGTAGAAGGTGTCCTCAGTTTATGTGAAGTTGGAGAGCTGGAGGGACAACAAATTGTGGAGAAAGACTTGAGTAAGAAAAGGCTGGAGTGTGTGGTGGCCGTGGAGGTACACCAGGAGGATTCGTCTGAGGGTGAGATGTGTGTAAGTGGAAGTTCTAGAAAAAGAACTGCGGCATCAGAGATAGACGAGGTTATTACCCCGGGGCAGAGGCCGGGGAAGAAGTCATGGGCAGCGGTTGTGGAGCCGATGCCACATAGTGCTAGAGGTGCGCCTGAGTTGCACAGTGGGAGAGGGAGGGGGGAGGTGACTGCACAGGATAACTCGAGTGGTAAGGGAATACGCAATGTGAAAAGTGCAGCGAGTAAATCCCAGCGGCATAGGGGAAAGCCGCCACTTCTATAATTTTCAGAAGTGTCACGCTTAATGTCAATGGACTTAAGACTGAGGTTAAGAAAGTTTGGTTGGAGTGGTTTTTACGGCGGTTTGATGTAGATATTTGCTTTTTGCAAGAGCATAATCATAGGGCTGGTTGTGTGTTGCGGTTAAAAGGATATCGGATGTATGTTACCAGTGGTTTGCAATTGAAAGGTGGGGTAGCAGTGGCGATAAAGGAGACCAGCCCCTTGCGTGTCATCGGCTGGGAAGAGGGGGGGGGTGGGAGGGTCGTGAGGGTGGATGGTGTCTGGGGTGAGAGTCGAGCTAGTTTTGTAGGAGTTTACATGCCAGCAACTAGCAATACCAGGGTAAAAGTAGATTTTGTCAGAGAGGTATTGCTGTATCACTTGAGAGGTTTGCCTGCTATAACAGTAATAGGTGGTGATTGGAATTGTGTGATTAGGAGTGGTGATGTCGAACCGAGAGGGGCGGGTTGTGTGCTGAGTGTGCTGAGGGATGTATTGCGAGATATTGGGGTTGTTGATGTGGTGGGGAGGGGGGGATACCTAGTGGAGCACACGTTCGTCCGTAGGGGATATGAAGCGCGATTGGACAGAATTTATATTAAGCAGGGTATAGATGTTGTGAGGGTGCAAACCTTCGATGTGGGGTTTTCGGATCACAGGGCGGTAATAGCAGATTTGATGTGGGATGGAGTGGTGCGTATTTATTCTGGGTACTGGAAATTAAATGTAAGGCTTCTTAAGGAGGAGGTGGAGGGGCCTTTTTTCAGTGATTGGTGGTTGCCTTTTTGGGAGGCTAGGGACAGGGAGATAGATCTGTTAGATTGGTGGGAAATGCAGGCAAAACCGGGAATAGCGAATTTTTTTAAGGTTAGGGGACGGGAAGAGGCGAGGTGGCGTTTTGGGTTGCAAAATTATCTGGAGGGACAGTTGCAAGATTGTTATGTTGGGGGAGGTGGTATGAGGGATGACATGGACAGTCTGAGGAGTAGGATCGCTGAAATACACAATGATAGGTTTGATGCAATTAGGGTTAGGGCGGGGTTAGAGGATGTATTGTGGGGTGATAAGCCGTCTGGGTTTGTTTTACGTAAATTTAGGGACCGACAGAGTGTAACCACCATTCTACAATTGGAGACAAGCCCTGGGGTGGGAGGGTATCCAGTGGGTCGAGTCCTATCCAATACTGAAAGTATGAGTCTCTATGCTGATAGTTGGTTTAGGGAGAAATGGAGTTGGAGGGAGGGGGGTTCCTGGGAGGGTATTTTTGAAGGGGGGTTCCATAGCATTTTAAGTGAGCAGGATAGAGTGGGGTTGGAGGTTGGTATAAGTGAGGTTGAGGTGGAAGAGGCAGTTTTCGGGATGAGTACCGGGAAAACACCAGGGATAGACGGTATACCAAATGATTTTTATAGAGCACATTGGGGGTGTATTAGGCAGTGCTTTGTTAGGCTATTGGATCATATGTTAACTAGTGGGAAGTTGGGCACATCGCAAAGTACGGGTGTCATAGTTTTGGTGCCAAAGAAGAGGGGGGGTAGAGAGTTGAGTGCTTACCGAGCAATATCTTTGATGTGTGCAGATTACAAGGTTTTTGCGAAAATTTTGGGTAATAGACTGAAGAAGGTCATGGGGTCGGTGATACATGGGGGACAATTTGGTATCCCGGGGAGGAGTATGCGGGTAGGTCATGGACGTATTCGGGATTTCCTTGAGGGTAGTAGTAAGGGAGGTATTCTAGGTCTGGATTGGGAGAAAGCTTATGATTATGTTGATAGGGACTTTTTGTTTGAGAGTATGGTGAGAATGGGTTTTGGAGGGAGGGTGGTTGGATGGGTGAGGACATTGTATGAGAATGCATCGATGAGAGTACAGGTAAATGGTAGGTTGGGTAGTTCAGTAAGCATGGGGAGGGGTTTAAGGCAGGGGTGTCCACTCTCCCAAATACTCTTTGCATGTATGCAGAATCCTTTCTATGTTCTGGTTGATGGTGGGATGGGAAGGATGGGGGAGAGAGGTGGTTTTTGTGGGAATATTGTTGGTTATGTAGATGATACAACTGTTTTACTTAATGAGATAGAAGATTTAAGTAAAGTGGGAAGGGTAATTGAGATTTTTGGGAATGCTACTGGGATGAGAGTTAATAAGCAGAAATCACGGTTGTTGGAGGTAGGCAATTGGATAGGAGGGACCTTGGGGGAGGAGTTTGGATGGATAACTGTAGATAGGCTAAAGATTTGTGGGATTTTGTATTTAGCAGATGTACAGGAGAGCAGGAGGGTTAATTCAGAAATGGTAATGGACAGAGCTTTGAGTAGGCTCAGGAGTCTAAGGGCTGGGGATGTAACCTTGCATCAAAGGGTTGTGGTGGTAAATACACTGATTTATAGTAAGGTGTGGGGATTGGCGGAAATTTACCCCTTAAGAAGTCAGGATATTATGGAATTACAAAGAAGAGCCTTAAGGTACGTGTGGGGTTTTGGGAGGGCGTGGTTGGGTAAAGATGTGGTAATGACTGCGGTAAGACAGGGAGGATTGGGATTGATTGCATTAGGGTCTAGGGTGAAGGCGCTATATGTGAAGCAGAGGTATATTCGGGCAGCGGGGGAAAGGGGTCTTCGGGTGGGGGAGGTGATGGGGGATATCCGCAAATGGTGGGGTGGCAGGGACTTAGTGGAGTGTGAAGATATGTTGCGGTTTATGTTAAAGGTACGCAATGTTAAAAAACTCAAGGTAAAACGGTTAGTGGGTGTGGGTCGTCGTCAGGAATCAATGCAAGGGATGGCAGTGTATCCCACATATGATTGGAGAGTGATATGGGTGGAATTTAGTAAATTAAGAATACCGGCAAGAGCGAGGGAATTAGTTTATAGATTTCTTATGGGGACGTTAGCATCGAAAGAGGTGCTAAGACGAATGGGTTTTGTGAGAGAGGCATCATGCGGTTTTTGTGGGGAAGTTGAAACGGCTTTTCATGTAGTATATTTTTGTTCTGCTTTGGAGGTGGTAAGATTGTGGTTGAAGAGGGTTTTCTTTTTATTGGGGGGGGGACAGATATCAACCCTCAGGGCTTTAATGTTAGATATGGGAGGGGTACCCAAAGAGGTGGGGAGGGCTATCAGATACGTAATAGTTGATTACTTGCATGTTTCTTGGGGGATGAGGGAGGTGGAGGGAAACATTAGGATAAAAGCGTTGGCGGCGTGTTTTTATAGGACAGCATGTAGGAACAAACAATTATATGGGGGAAGGTGGGTAAGTAGTTTTCCAGAGGGATATCGTGAGCTTACTGTTGAAAGTCTACTCCGTTTGGTGACGGGGTGAGAGGCAAGGGGTTGGTCTCTTCAGTGGTGTGTCCTCTTGGAGTGATTGGAAGCCTGATGAGTAAGGTTGATTGGTTTGCAAGGTGGTAGATGTGGGTAAAGTTTTTTTTTTTTGCAGGGAGCCGTCGGGGGCTCCGGGGTATGTAGACCTTTATGAATTTTGTAAAATCACAGAGTCAAAAGTAGTATGTGATTTTCTGTTTTTTCTCTTATTGTTATAAGAACCATTTTATATAGGGGGTTTATATTTATATGTATATTGTGAGGATATGTTTTATACATTCGAATCTGATGTTAGATTTATCCTTGTCATATGTCTCTTTTTTATCGTATTGAATGGGTACATAATGACCTATGTACCAAAATATAAAAGTATTTGATGGGGTTTATATATACCCTTCATTTGACTGGAAGGTCATATTATATATTGAGTGTTAATAGGTAACATTAATTTTGTGTGTGTGTAGGTGTGTTTGTGGGAACCAATGTCTTAGGTATAGTTCTATCATTGGATGTAATATTTTTTAGTTTATTTGGTGAAAAGTCATTTAGTGCTTTATTTCTATGTATGATCCAGTTTGTTCTGTATGAACAAATGCACATGCACGTATGTGTGTATGAGCATGCGTATATATGTATATATATATATGTGTATGTGTGTATATATATATATATATATTGTGTGTATGTATATATATATATATATATGTATATGTTTGTAGGACTCATTCCTACATGTTTTCTATAATGACTCCGACTGTTTGTTTGGAAGTCGGTTGGTTGGGTTTTTTTTAGTAGAATTTGTTATATCAATGTGTTACAATGTTTTTTTTTTTTGTGTATCTGACATTGTCTGCCACTTCTGTTTTGGATGTTATGTATTTAGTTTGTCTAGTTTTTGTTTTTAGTGATAAGTCTTTTTTGTTTGTTTGTTTGTTTGTTCTAGTATAATCCAGTCTGTGCTGTAAGAACATATGTGCACATACATGTATGTGTATATGTGCATGTGTATGTATATACATATATACATGATTATAGGACTTATTCCTACATGTTTTATGACTCCGACGTTCTATTTTGTAGTCGGTATGTTTTTTTTTTTCCCGTAAACGGGTTGGGTTTCTTACGGTAGAATTTCGTTATATCAATATGTTAAAATGGTTTTTTTTGTTTATTGTGTGTGTACTGACATTGTCTGTCACGGTTTTGGATTTGCTAATTGTCGGCCTGTATCAAGTGTAATGTTGTTTTTAAATAAAATATAAAAAAAAAAAAGGTTGAACAAGTGTGATGTTCCACTGTCAGACACTGCAGCATCATGGGATCTTGTTACAAAGAATTCTTCAACACTTGTTCAACCTTTGGACGAAGACCTACTTCGACTAGTGGATGGTACCACTATGACCCCGCCTCCGCCTGCTTCACGTCACCTCACTACAGTATATAAGCCACGTCTACGGCCCTATGCTGTACATTCTACAAGATTGATGGACTGAACACATCGACTCCAGGCTGAGGGACTGATTACCTCAAACTCCTCCTCTCCTTACGCCTTCCTCTTTGTATTGGACTGATGAAGCCACTGTGTGGCGAAACGTTTCCTGAATAAAGATTCCTATATGCTGCATAAGTGTCTCAATCTTCAACTTGTCGGTTTTTCAAACCATTCATCACACGAATATAAGAAGAATAGGCGAAGAAAAAGCTCTAACCCGGGAAAGTCGCGTAAGGTACCTAATCTACTGACTGTCACGACTTAACCAGTCAGAGAAATAGTTGGATAAGCAATTTATATACACAATATGGAACTTAAAAGCTTGTAGTGCCAATGTCCACTTCAAGAGGCAACTGTTGGTTCCTTTAAAAGTATCTAGGTATATCGAAGGTTTGTGATCCATCTCTAAAATGAATTTTTTATCCAGTAAATAAAATTTAAGTTATGAGATATCCCACACAAGGGCCAAACCTTCCTCTTCTATGGTGGAGTATCTCGTTTCTGAAGGAAGAAGTTTCTGGCTTAGGAAGCATGCTGGGAAGGGTGTACCATCATGATACTGTAATAACACTGCACCTAGGCCAGCATTGGAGGCATCAGTTCTTAAACAAAACGGCTTATTAATATGTGGAATCTTAAGTATAGGGTCTTTCGAGATGTTCTTAATCTCATTAAACTTTTCCCGAACTACGTCGGAAAGTGCAAGAGGTTTCATCACAGACTTATTAAGGTAGTCAGATAAGATGCCTGTAAGATCGGTAATGTTGGGGATAAACCGTGCATAAAAATTTACAGAACCAAGAACGCTATGTATGAGCTTCTTGGTTTTGGGGAATTTAAACTTAAATAAAGCTTTGATCTTACTGGGGAGAGGCTGCAGAGAGTTATTAGAAAGAATCAATCCGAGATATCTAATTTAGTTATACCCAAGGAAGCATTTCTTCGACTTGGCAGTGAGGCCATGTGAGCATAACCTATGCAAAACTGATGTAAATGTTTGGATATGTTCGCCCCACGTGGATGTCATTACGTAAATGTTATCAAAATAAACTGAAACATTTGGCATATTACCCAAGACCTTTCTCATCAGTCTCATGTAGGTAGCACAAGCAGTTACCAAACCGAAGGGCATAGTTCTATACTGCATCAGTCCTTGGTGGGTAGGAAAAGCGGTGTACTGCTTAGAAGAAGGATCTAACATTACTTGATTATATGCTTGCTCAATATCAATCTCTGAAAAGAAAGAAGTCATAAAATTTGTGTAGATCGCTATCTATTAAGGGCATTGGCTCAGCATCCCACTAAGTTATAGCATTAAGTCCTCTGAAGTCAAAAACAGGTCTATATGAATTGTCTTCCTTCTTAACCATGACTACTGCTGAGCAATATGTAGATACTGAAGGTTCAATTATCTTTAGTATTAATAATCTGTCTACCTCTCGATCAAATACATCCCTAAGGTGAACTGGAACTGCGTATAATTTCCTTTTGATAGGGTTGTCCGTGACTAAGTCAATCTTATGGACTACCGTGGAGGTGACACCTGGAATATCTGTAAAGACATCTGAGAATTTACCCACACATTGAAGTAGTTCATGTTTGTTATGGTCATCCAAAGGCTCATTGATATTAATGTTTGTCGAACCAGAGTTCTCAAGAGTCACCAAGTCATGTAGTTCTCTGTCATAGTCTATGTTAGAGGTGTCAATTACACACACCTTACACTCTTCAGTTGTCTTATCAAGTTTGTGTGGAAAAACTAAATCAAAGTCATTCAGGCAGTTAACCGAATTTCTTCGGTAATATTTCTTGAGAATGTTGATATGATAAAGGTTAGGTTTTCCCTTGACTTCTATGAGGTAATCAACCTCCCCACAAATTTTCAATACCTTATACAGACCTTTTCATGCTACTAATAATTTATTTGCCTTTATTGGTAAAAGTACCAGAACCTCATCTCCTACTTTAAAACTTCTCCTCTGACTTTTGGCATCAAAATAGGTTTTGTACTGGTCCATTAATAAGCTTAAGTTTTTCGAAACTATGTCAGGTCTCCTCAAGTTTGGATCTAAGGTCAAGGAGAAACTGGTAAGAAGACTGAACCTCAGCATTTCCCTCCTCTTTAGTCCATAAGTCATGAAGGATGGACAATGGACCTCTGGCCTGTCTACCATAGAGAAGTTCAAAAGGTGAAAACCCCAAAGAGTCACTGGGAACTTCCCTCAAGGCAAACAAAGCACAGGGTAGGTAACGATGCCACTCCTTAGGTTTAAGGGAGCAAAGTTTCCTTAAAATGGACTTGAGAATTGTGTGCTGGCGTTCAGTCCTCCCATTACAGCTAAGATAATATGGTGTTATGAAGAGAGGTTTCACTCCCAGAAGTTGGTAGAGATGTTGCATTAGTTCAAATGTGAATTGTGTGCCACTGTCCAACAAAATTTCTCTAGGGATGCCAACTGTGCAGAAGATGGACAAAAGTACTTCAGCCACCTCTGTAGTAGTTATGCACTTTAAGGGTACAGCTTCAGGGAAACTCGAAGCATAATCAACTAATGTTAATATATATCTATGTCCCCCAGATGAAAGTGGTGATAAAGCACCAGCCATGTCAATAGCTACTCTTTCAAACGGTACCGTATAGATTGGCATTTTGACCATAGGTCCTCGCCTGGTACCTCGGGAGGATGACAGGATGATCTACAATATGTAGTGATATCTGAGGACATTTTGGGCCAAAAATAGGTTTCCCTAATTTTATTCAAGGTTTTACGATGTGAGAAATATCCGGCCACTGGTAGGTCATTAGCAATTTTAAAAACAGTCTCTCTGCACTGACTTGGAACAACTAGGATGGAATAGTTTCTCTCGTCTGAATTTAATTTGAATACCGATTTATACAAGATACCTCTAATATATTCAAATTTATATGAAAAGTTTTTCCTTTGGATAACAAACTGCTTCAAAAAACAATCCTGAAATACTTCTAAGAAGTCGTACGATTCTAAATTCCCAGTCAAGAAATTCCAATCAACATGACTAAAGTTAAAGTCTCCTAGAATTACTACATTATCGTGCCTTGTGGCCTTAACAATTTCCTCCCATAGTAGTTTCCCTTGGTCCCTATCTAAGTTAGGGGGACGGTATATCACTCCTAAAATCAGTTTTTCATGCCCCTCTGAAAATTCTATCCAAACAGACTCTGTATGTGTTACTTCAGACTTAATACCCGTTTTTATGCAACAGTTCAAGCGATCTCGGACATACAATGCCACCCCACCCCCCCTCCCAATACTTCTATCTTCTTGGAACAATTTAAAACCCTGAATATGACATTCCGCAGGCATGTCCCGACTTTTTGAATTAAACCACGTCTCAGTTAAGGCAAATACATCAATGTTACCTACACTAGCAACTAATCTCAACTCGTCCATCTTATTCCTAGCACTACGGCAATTAGCATAATAAACATTGAAAGACTCTCCTTTCTCTTTACCCTTCCTGCTCATTTCTATTTTTCTACTAAACCTATTACTGTCCTTATCACCCAAGGTCCCTGGCTTTTCAATATCTATCTCGTTCTTATTATTACTAGTTCCCCTAGAACTCGTAATATTACTACACTGGGACTTCACTGTTTTCCTGCCAAAACCCATACCACTAACTATTCCTAGTTTAAAGTCCTAACTGCTCCCTCCACTGCAGTTGCCAGTGCTCCCACCCCACACCTAGATAAGTGAACCCCATCCCTAGCATACATGTCATTTCTGCCATAGAAGAGGTCCCAGTTGTCAATGAATGTTACCGCATTTTCCTTACAGTATTTGTCCAGCCAGCAATTGACACCAATTGCCCTGGACAACCATTCACTTCCAACTCCCCTCCTTGGCAAAATACCACATATGAGAGGGTTCCCACCCTTACTTCTAATTATTTCTATTGCTGACCTATACCTGCTAATCAGGTCCTCACTCCTACGTCTGCCAACATCGTTGCCTCCAGCACTGAGACAGATAATAGGATTGCTCCCATTACCTCTCATGATGTCATCCAGACGGCTAACAATATCCTCCATCCCAGCCCCAGGAAAGCAAATTCTCTGTCTCCTACTCCTGTCCTTCAAGCAGAACGCCCTATCCATATACCTAACTTGGCTATCCCCAACAACAACAATATTCTTACCTTCCTTAATGTCTTTCGTCGTGTCGTTCCCAGTAGTCAACTCACATTCGTCGGGTAGCACTGAGAATGTATTGGATGTTTCCACAACAGTTTCCACGGCAGTCTCTTTCTTCTTCATCGTTTCTACCTTTCCATTCGTCTTCTTGATCGTCAACTTCTTTCCCTGCTGTCCAGCCACTGACCAGTTTCCCTTCTTGACCTGAGGACTCAAAACAGGAGGACTACTACGAATCTTCTTGTTTTCCTCGGTCAATCGCCGAATTTCCAAATTCGCCAACCTCAATTCTTCCTTAAGCTGTTGGTAAAGTTGCTCGATGGAGGGCATCTTGCTTCAATTCTAGAGAGCGCGCAAACAGGTCTTCACAGAGCCAAGTACACGTCAACACTGCGCAAATGCCAACTCAATCAGGAGCTACTGCGCAGCACGTCCGCACGGCCCAATAGCGATGCGAACACTCAAACACACTATAAGAATTTGTGGTCTTTTGGTATGCTTTAAGGATTGCCTTCTTCAGTAGGTTATAATTACATATATCCTGCGACAAAGTTGCATAGATATTCAAAGCTGTACCAGAAAATAACATTCCTAACCTGGTAGCCCAGGTGTCAGCTGGCCATTCAAAGAGCGTAGAGGTATTATCAAACCTGATAATATATGAAGTAATATCTTCACCCTCTGTGAAGGGAGGCAAATTAGGTGTTGGAATATGTGCACTAGCTGCATGATGTTCAATTACTCCTTCTTCTAATTGCTGTTGTGAAAAAGTTAACTTTTTATTTTCTAATTCAAGGCGAGATTTTTCTACCTCATGATCTTTCTTTCTCATAACTCATTTTCTCTAGCTTTTGCTCTTTCCTCAAGTTATCTTAATTTAGCTTGTTCCTCACGTATTTCAGCTTGTTCTTCATTGACTTTAGCTCTCTCCTCACGATCAAGTCTGTCATGCTCCTTTTTGTCTTCTCTCTCTGTCTTTCTTGGTTTTGTCTCTCTATTCTATCTCTCTCCTTTTTCTCCTCTCTATTTCTAGCTGTCTCTCTTCACTCTCAATTCTTTCTCTTTCAATTCTTTCCTGGATGATGAAAGATTCTAAATTTTTCCCCGTTATTCCTAACTTACTCCCAGTGTTCATCCAAAACTGGTATTCCTCCATACTTGCAAGAATAACTTAAACTACCAGAGGAAAATGAAATGGGTATTAAGAAAACGGAGGGTTCAATTCCTGCTACTCTTAAACAAAATAAATCGGAGGGTTCGATCCCTGCTTCGATTAAACAGCATGTATGAATGAAAACGTAGGGTTCTATGCCAGATCCGACCAAACAGCAAGTAGAATGGGGTCCCTTGACCAATCAATTTTCTCACAAACAAATCAAGAGTGTCCTACAACAGTTCCCTTGATATAATAAATAGAGCTCAGTGAAGCAACTTGTCACTGGAAAATCTCGGGTCCCTTGAGTCTATTCCTCCAAATTGCTTCAAGCTCAAAAACAAAGATGGCAGAATTAACTAGTATATCCTGCCTTGACTTGACTTACAATAAACTGAGACTATAACAATCACCAAATCTTTTAAATACCTGTACTGTAGTCCTACCATAGAGAATGATTACTCACGGCTGATGGTAACCGTCTGTGGTATGTGGCGTTGAAGTTCCAATGGAAGATTCGAGATGGAGTTGAATCTTGATTCAGTTGGGTGATCCTGGCAAGGTCGCCACTTGTGAAGGCTTATTCAGCCCTGTAAGATCAGGTCTTACCAAGGCTGGCTTCTCCTTAGGAAAATTAATGAATAGAAAAAGAATAACATACAAATATAAACACTTTATTGTTAGAATTGAAAATATAAAACATTTAAACATGAACTTTTATCCTACTTGAAAGAGAAATTAAAAATGAAATAAAAAATTGATATTTCATTCATTCATGCTGATTCGCCGATGGTGACCCTGCAGTGGCCCCACAGGTGGGGGGTGACGTTCATCTTCTTTCTTCTTTCTTCTTTCTTGGGCCCTCCGGTTGGAGGATGTCTTCTTCTATCTTGCATTGACTTCCTAGGATGAAAGTGTCTTCTCGCTTCAGAAGCGCAGGCGGGCAGAGGCAGCAATTACTGGGTCGATTGGAGCCACACCCCAGCTTTAGCGGATTGCAAAGTGCTGGGGAAACTTATCTTCATGGTGAGTGTTCGTAGACTGTCGTGCTAGAGGAGGGTACCGTCTTCAAAGGACCCATTCTGGAGCGTTCTGAATTTCTTCCTTGAAGTGTAGTCGATTGCCACAAGGCGGGGTGGAGTGAGTAATCTGTCCAGGGCTTCAGTGGTGTATGAAGTATTTGTGACGAAGGTGTACTTGACTGTTGAGGAGGGGAGTCGCTGTTTAAGTTCTGAAATCTGCTTTGTGCTCTTCTACTGGTTCGTTGTATAGAAGTATACACCACCTAGGATGCGGGCTTCATCTTGTGGTGTAGCAGTGGCAGTGGCACAGGGAGATGCATCCCCAGTGTCTTGTGTTTTTGCTTTCTTGGCTGGTGGCTGAACTGATGGAGGCGAGGTTTCTGATTGGTTAGTCGCGCTAGCAGTGGGTGCAGGTGGTGGTGGACTCTCATTGGTGGGAGTTGTCAGTGTCTCGGTGGTGTCTGATTGGTCCATCTCTATGTCGAGTGAAGCTTGTGGTAGCTGTGTAGCAACGGTGATGTTGGAGACATTAGCAGTGGATTTTATGATCTCAGTGGAAGGTGGGGATGCAGGGAATGTAAAACCAGGCATATTATTGAGTTTGAAGATTTCATTGATGGTGGTGCTGAAGGAACCAGGCTCAGCTACATTCTGTACATGAACATACATAATGCAATAAAGAATCTTGGTGGAGTCGGCTGTAGGTGCTGGCAGGGAAGTGGTGGGAGCAGCTTGCGTGGCTTGTAGGATCTTGGTAGTGTCTGCTTGAAGCTTGGCGATAGCAGAATATGTGGTTGCTTGTGGGTTGGGCTTCTTTTATTGTTGTTTCTTGAGCATGTCTCTTCTGGTAGGGCATCTGGAGGCAAGAATATGGTGGTCATTCTTGCAGTTCAAGCATTTGGGTGGTGAGGCAGTAGTGCAATTCTTGAAGTCGTGATCTTCACGGCCGCAGGTGGAGCAGAACTTCTTGTCCTTGGTAGGGCAATCTTTTGTGGTGTGTAAGTATGAGTAACAATTATAGCACTGTGAGATTTGTTGGAATTTCTCTGCTTCAATGAAGGCTGGGTTGATGTGGAAGTAGCGAAAAGCCAGGCCCTCAGCGAGAGGTCTGGCTGCCATGTTGACGTCACTGAAGGTGACCTCCAGCATGGATGAAGCATTGGGTATTTTAGTAATGAAGTCGACCTTGGCCCAAGGGTTCTGTGCTTCGATAGATGACTTGATTTCTTCAGTGGCCTGTACAGTGATGAGGTTGTCGAGTCGCTTGAGGAACACAGTTCTCCTGACCCTCAGAACTGGGGAAGTCAAGACTTGAAATCCCTGGTCTCGTAGAGTGGTAGTAGCAGTAGTGGTAAGTTTCTCGGCCTCTGTGTCGTCTGTACAGACGACAACAAAGGCTTCTTTGAGCGATAAAATCGCATTACATGTGACTTGCAGTCTGCCACTAACAACAGCTGCAAGTGCTACTTTGGACGAATCATTGACTGTCCCACTCGCTGGTTTGATCTTTAACCTGTTAGAGTAATGCATCGTGAAGTGATGCAGACTAAAGGTTCCCCTCCCCAACGGGGATCGAAGGGAGACTTGTCTTCAATTGATATTTGAATTCAACACTAATTTGTGCAAAATAATGGAATAAAGTTATGTAGATGTTGTTGACACAATGCAATGTAGAAACTGTAGCCGTTGCTGATGAAGGGGGGGGGTCACAGCTGGTGAGTGACAACTCAACGACTATTCAGTCACAGTATGTCTAGCCTTAAATGATCCGTCAAGATGAGGGGTAGTTGCCTGGGGTTGGCTACACTCAGGTACGTAGATCAAGGGTGACATCCCAGAACCAAAGTGAGGTTCTTGTCCTTCAGCACTGTCTATGTAGTTGCCAGATGACCCTAGCTGATATTCCAAGCTAGAAAGAGACAAAAGTTAACCACTTCTCGATAAATCACTTTCCATGATAAGTAAAGCATTTAAAAGACTGGCGAGGATTTAAACATGAAAGTCAAGGCAGGATGAACTTAGTCTCCACAATTAGTTAAAAGTGAAGCTTTTAACGAATATATCTATTAAAAATAGGAGCAGAGGTTTTTACTTACAGTTGTGTTGGGAGCTATGAGTCAAGTGATTATTCATTTGGTCAGAGCCCCGCACGTCACCTGTCCGGGTGGATTATTATTATTATAATCAAGGGGGAAGCACTAAACCCGTAGGATTATACAGCGCCTATGGGGGGATGGAAGGCATTCAGGCTTAATTCAGGGAACTGGAGCACAGATCCAACTGGAGCACAGATCCAATTCCCTAGATCAAGAGCCCCTCACCAGCGTCAAGGAGCCTTCCTTGAGGGGTGTCCGGGTGGAGAAAGGGGCGAAGCATAGCGGGAGCTGGACACTGACCGTACTTTAACAAGCAGACTGGCAATCAAACTATCATTACCATATATTCGCCGTCTACCTATACAAGTTTTATTATGAGCACTGTAGCGTTATTTTAATCTACTTTTCATGTCTAATCAAAGACACTGTAGCTGTAATATTCTCAGACAATAACTACACTTGTTATCGGAAAATGCAGTATTTTTTTTTATTTAAAACCAATACAGTTTAACATAAAAATAAAAAATAAGGAAACAGTATGGATCTCAATCAAATTAACTGACAAACGGATTGCACCTATATGCTCGCAAGATATTGCTGCCAAACATACAACAAGAACTTACGGCAAGAACATAACTAAAAAAAATACTGTCACAGGGTCATGAATTGACATATATACACATTCATTGATGCAAAACCTTACATATATATAAATTGTACATATAACATGACATCTGACAAAGGCTCAAGACACTTGAACATAAAATATACAGAGAAGTTATGTCAGTTAAATCCCATCCTTCGCATTAATCAAAAAACCAAAACCTAACATCATAATCTTACTAGAACATCTACATACGTATCCCTAACAA